>NC_142950.1:38038156-38075656 GCF_046866305.1 Octopus bimaculoides | reverse complement strand
TTGTTGTTGTGATGTTGTTGGTATTCTTGGTGTTGTTTTTGTTGTTGTGCTGCCTTGTTCCTTTAGGTCTGAGAGTGTCAATAATAACCTCTCTCTCTTCCTCTTCCTCTTTCCCTCTCTCTCTCTCTCTCTCTCTCTCTCTCTCTATTATATATAACGAGCTGTGTTTATCAGCACAAGGCTTATTTGAGTAAATGCTGGTGAAGTTTTTGGATCTGCTGCTTGTTTCCAGAAGTGACAGTCTTTGCAGACTCAAAGAACAGACCCCCCCACTATTTTTCTGACATCAGATGCTATCAAGAACATTGTTTGCTCCACTTTCCTAAACTTGAAACTCTAGCTCAATAGCATGCCTCTGGCCAAAACAGCCATACACCACACAGAAAGCTGGCTCTGGTCAGCCATTGCCAAGGTTCTATCTAAAGTGGAGGCAGAACAGGAATGGTTAGAACTTACTTAAGAAACTGGTATTCAGTAGGGTGAGTCAGAAGTGGAATGGAAGTGTGTGGCACGGTAATCTCAATGGTAGCAGTCTGCAGTTCACATGTGCGGCCGACTTTAGAAATGGTTCTATGAATTCATAGTTGTATTAATTCCAGACTGACCAAAATCACCGACTTCCAGCACCTCTCAGCAAGTCAAAAAGCTATAGTTTTGCCCCTCAGCAACTGATGTGGACCTTTTTTCTATTGGAATTATTAAAGAACCGACCTTCAAAATGGTAACATTACCTAACGCTGTCTAAATCTACCACAGTCATAGAAGACATCCTGTGGTTATTTTAAATACATAATAACAAAAATAAATGTAATAATAATAATAATAATAAAATAATAAGCAATTAATGAGTTAACCACAACAACAACAACTAAGTTATTGAAATGATTTAACTGAAATTTACCTCATCCCCTTCTGCCCCATCCCCACACCCCCCACTTAATTCTAGGCTCAGTTCTTAAATCTCTGAGCAACATTCTCTTCTATTCTCTTCCTCTAATTTCTTATAACAAAATAAAAATAAAACTAAACTGAAAAATAATAAAACCTTCTAATTTTGTTGCCAATTATTATTATTATTATTTTTATTATTATTATTATTATTATTATTATTATTATTATTATTATTATTATCAACATCATCCTCCTCATCGTTCCTATTTCAGTTAGAATCTTACCCTGGTATATTTTTAAGACCTACATTACATGGTTCCTTATAAAAACAAAAAAAAAACCCCCTTCTCTCTCTCTCTCTCTCCCCCCTCTCTTCCCACTTCCTTAGGGAACCAGTTTCTAAAAATGTCTTTGAGTTGTCATCTCCAGTCTTCTTCCTTGCTATTTAATCTCCGTTAACAACACGGGGAAAGTATTATCCATCAAAACGACGCTAATCCTGCAATCCACAATTTCCTCTTCGAGACTTATTCACCATCCATTCAGTTTACAAGCATCACAAAAGCACTTCTTCGCCTTTTCAACTCTCTCTCTCTGTCTCTCGCTCGCTCTCTCTCGCTCGCTCTCTCTCGCTCGCTCTCTCTCTCACTGTCTCTCTTTCTCTCTCTCTCTCTCTCTCACTCTCACTGTATCTCTCTCTCTCTCGTTCTCTCCCTCGTTCTCTTACTGTCTCTTCTTCTCTACCCCTTTTCTTCTTCTGCTGCAAGGAGCGGGGCCGGGAGTCTGGGTGGGAGACGTAGCGAGCGGGCGGGGGGATGGAGTATGACCTCCGAAGTCGTGTGTGGGGGTGTGGGGGGTGATGGAGGTGGTGACGTGTATGTTTGTGTGTGAAGGGGGTTGGGGGGGATTTAAGGGGTGGTGGGTGTTCAGGCGGTGCTAATTTTTCTCTCCTTATGGCTACGTCTTGGCTGTACGAAGCAAAAAGAGGATCCGAGATCAGATGCAGCGTGCAAGGCGCAATTGAGTTGCCTCCCTTGCTTTGCAGCCGTTCGTATCGCTGACCCCAATGGAATGTCACCAAAACCAAGCAGTGGACCTTTATTTTTTGTTTTTGTTTTTTTCCCTTTCTTTCACCAAAACACTGGCCCCTTTCTTCGCTAGTCACCGATGACAATGTGTGACTGCCTGCTGGAATTTCTCCAAGCTTCTGTTGAAATCTTCCATTGTGAGAGACACCTGGAAAGGACAAACATACTGGGACCTTGAGATTCAACGAAAATAAAAAGAAAAAAGACAAAATCGATAATAATAATAATAATAATAATAATAGTTTTCTCATTTTGGTAAAATTCTAGCAATTTTAAGGGAAGGATTCGTCAAAACTATTGAACCACAATGCTCAAATGGTACTTATTTTAACAACAGCAGCAACAACAACAACAATAACAATCCTTTGTCCCGTAGGCACAAGGCTTGAAATTTTGGAGGAAGGGTTCGTTGATTACATCGACCCCAGTGTTCAACTGGCCCTTCTTTTATCAACTCCAAAAAGGATAACAGGCAAAGCTGACCTCGCCAGAATTTGAACTCAGGACATAAATGCAGAAACATTACTAAGCATTTTGTCCCACGCACCAACAATACAGCCGACACAGTTGTAGTTTTGAGGGGAGGGGTTTCATCAATAGCATCGGCCCCTGGACATGACTGGTCCTGTGCCTCAATCAGCTTCAAGTAATTCTTTCCAAGGGGTCTACTATTCCGCCAATCCATCTCTAAAGAAACAAACTCCTTAACACTAACAATTTATAAAGAGAAACTGAGTGGACCCTAACCCCAAAACTTGTCAAAACTCTGCATTACCTGAGTAGAGATGGCAGTTTCATAATCTGGGTTTTCTCACCTGAAATAATAATAATGATAATGATAATAATAATAATAATAATAATAATAATGATAATAATAATAATAATAATAATAATAATAATAATAATAATAATAAAATATTCAGACAAATACATAACAAAAATAGCAGGACTTACAAATATATATAACATACAGAAAATTGCACTACTGGGTACTGCACACATCCTACGCAAAACACTTTCAATACAGTAAACATAAGAGCACCACAGCAAACCACAGCACATACCCAAGGCGCACAGAGCTGCGCTCGGTAGTGAAGTGAAAGCACGTTATAAAAATAAAACTACTGAATAATAATAATAATAATAATAATAATAATCCTTTCTACTATAAAGCCTGAAATTTGGTGGAAGGGGATAGTCGATTCCATCAACCCCAGTACTCAACTGGTACTTTACTTTATCGACCCCGAAAGGATGAAGGGCAAAGTCGACCTCAGCGGAATCTGAACTCAGAACGTGAAGACAGATGAAATACCACAAAGCATTTCGCCCAACGTGCTAACGATTCTGCCAGCTGGCCACAATAATAATAATAATAATAATAATAATAATAATAATAATAATAATAATAATAATAATAATAATAATAATAATAATAATAATAATAATAATAATAATAACGATGATGATAATAATAATAATAATAATAATAATAATAATAATAATAATAATAATAATAATAATAATAATAATAATAATAATAATAATAATAACGATGATGATAATAATAATAATAATAATAATAATAATAATAATAATAATAATAATAATAATAATAATAATAATAATAATAATAATAATAATAACGATGATGATAATAATAATAATAATAATAATAATAATAATAATAATAATAATAATAATAATAATAATAATAATAATAATAATAATAACGATGATGATAATAATAATAATAATAATAATAATAATAATAATAATAATAATAATAATAATAATAATAATAATAATGATAATAATAATAATAATAATAATAATAATAATAATAATAATAATGATAATAATGATAATAATAATAATAATAATAATAATAATGATAATAATGATAATAATAATAATAATAATAATAATAATAATAATAATAATAATAATAATAATGATAATAATAATAATAATAATAATAATAATAATAATAATAATAATGATAATAATAATAATAATAATAATAATAATAATAATAATAATAATAATAATAATGATAATAATAATAATAATAATAATAATAATAATAATAATGATAATAATAATAATAATAATAATAATAATAATAATAATAATAATGATAATAATAATAATAATAATAATAATAATAATAATGATAATAATAATAATAATAATAATAATAATAATAATGATAATAATAATAATAATAATAATGATAATAATAATAATAATAATAATAATAATAATAATAATAATAATAATAATGATAATAATAATAATAATAATAATAATAATAATAATAATAATAATAATAATAATAATAATAATAATAATAATAATAATAATAATAATAATAACGATGATGATAATAATAATAATAATAATAATAATAATAATAATAATAATAATAATAATAATAATAATAATAATAATAACGATGATGATAATAATAATAATAATAATAATAATAATAATAATAATAATAATAATAATAATAATAATAATAATAATAACGATGATGATAATAATAATAATAATAATAATAATAATAATAATAATAATAATAATAATAATAATAATAATAATAATAATAATAATAATAATAATAATGGTAATAATAATAATAATGGTAATAATAATAATAATGGTAATAATAATGATAATGGTAATGGTTTCAAATTTGACACAAGGGCAGCAATTTTGGTGGGGAGGGGCTGAGTCGATTACAACGACCCCCAGTTTTCAACTGGTTCTTATTTTAGAGACCCCGGAAGGATGAAATGTAAAGTTGACCCTGACAATGGCACAAAAGAGCAATCTCTTTTTATTTGCATCTTGTGTTTGGCTGGTTGACAAATTTAGATTTTTACCAAGATCTGGTTTATGCAGGGGTCATCAGAAAACCTAGAAAAAAATTACCCCTATAAATATATATAACCTGCATATAAACAAAAAATGTACCAACAAAAATAATATATAAAGCAAAAAAAAAAGACAAAATAGAAATGCTTTCTCACCTGTGTCAACATCAATGAGGAAATATTACCTGTGGGTGAAGCAGCTGTAGAGAAGGCAGAGAGAGAGAGAGGGAGAGAGAGAGAGAGAGAGAGAGGGAGGCAGAGAAGCTAACATAGAGATAGAGAGATAGAAAGTGATGCTAAATGAGAGAGAGAGAGAGATGTAAAGAAAAAGAAGAAACAAAAGGATGGTATGACTAAAGAGAGAGAGAGAGAGAGAGACACACAGACACACAAAACAGATGGGGGTAGATAAATAAACAGTTGGACAAAGAGACAGACAAGAAACATGTTAGACAGACAGACAGACAGACAGACAGACAGACAGACAGTGAGTTTTGCCGCTAATGAGCTGAAAAGGAAACGATGAAGAGTTAGACATAAATACTGTGTTGTCCATTGATAGACCTTAACAAGCTGTGTTATATTATAAACGCATGTGGATAGTATAGTCCACCACAAAGTGCAGTCTTTGTTGCAATGTGGTGGCTTGTATGCCTCAATAATCCTGAGATCTATGCCAGCAGAGTGCAAGATCCTGGCTGGGCCTCTCATGCTGGACAGGTCAAAGGATGAAGGCTAGACTAATAGGGACCACCTCTTCCCAGGGCTAATAATGGGTTTGCATTGGACCTAAAAAAATGCAAAATTACAGAAGCATCGAATTCAAAACCAACAAAACATGAGAGAAGAAGTCTTTTCCACAGGGGGAATATACAGGGGGAATATGAGGTGAGATACTGAGGAAGAGCTGGAGAGCAGCGGGGATCAAACTGGGGGGAAGGAAGAAAAAAGACCACACAGTGTGGGGAACAGGGGAGAAATAGAAAAAATAGAGTTGAGAACACTGGAGAAGAGTGTTTGATGGCCAAAGGTCCACCGAGAGTGAAGGATTTAAGTAAGTAAAAAGAGAGTATTGTGGTTAGAATTAGAGAAATAATTGGCTTTGTTACTTAGTCCCAAATCTGCTCTGATCAAGCAGCCTAGCCATGACCATCTCATCTTTCTTTTCTATCTTAAGTTAAATCATAGACACAAACCTGACACCCCACTAGCATGCAATATTTGTACGAGAGAAAGGCAGTTCAAAAGACAATTGTTAGTTACACCTTTTCCTTCAGGATCATAGACAAATCAAATAAAGTTATCAAGTTACATCTGGTCTTTAAAAGAAAAATCTACAAACTACAACAGCAGCTGGAGGATTGCCAAAAGATGTAGGCCTTATGTAAATGGCAGCAAAAGATGTTGCCTCTGCATAGCTGAAAAAAACTCACAGATACAAAAAATACATTTAAAAGCCAAATTGGAAGTATTAAATTAATGTAAATAGGCTGATAAGTTCATATTTTTAAATGGGAGAATGATTTTAAACAAAGCTGTGCAGCTGTTACCAAAATGCAGAAATTTTTAAAATATTTGTCAAAACTTTTATCCTTTTTTTACAACTTTTTCTTTGTTAATTTTATTTTTTTCCTTTTTCTTTCTTTTTATTTCAATTGAGACTTTAATATAAAACTATTCCTTATGTATGCCATTTAGACGTCATCTAATCCTAAATTCTTATATTAAAAAAAAAATCTAAATTATAATCATTCTAAGCTCACAGGCCAACTACTGCTGGTCTTTCACAGATTGTCTCCCCTTAATAATATTTGCGATTTAAGTTTATGACATTGGAAAGACGACCCCCCTCCCACCTCCACTGCCACCCAAATACTTAAAACACAGAAAAAGGAAATGACCACTGTGCACTGATCATAAAACTTTGTAAAAATTAGGATTTAATCAATGAAGGCTTTAGAAGCTGCTAGTAACATAAATTAACTGATTTCTATACACCTGTAATGCATACATGCATACATACATGCATACACACACACACACACACACACACATATATACATATATATATATATATATATATATATATATATATATATATATATATATATATATATATATATATATATATATATATATACATATATATATATATACATATATGTGTGTGTGTGTGTGTGTGTGTATCGGCAAGAATGGAGAACAAATTTCAAAGGTGAGGTCCCTTTATCAAATTAAGTCACTTCGCATCATAGGTATATTCATATACAGCACCAATTCAGGTACAAATATACATTTATGAGATGTTATCTCAGGGGAATACTGCAGTAACTTGCCCTTCAATGATGTATATAAATTAAGTATGACACAAAGATGACTAGTTTAATCTAACACTGCCTCTGTTGCATACACCAGATATTTGCATGCATGTATCTGTGTGTGTGTGTGTGTGTGTGTGTGTGTGTGTGTGTGTGTGTGTGTGTGTCAGTGTTTAAAGATATGAAGCGACTTACTTTGAAACTTTGAATAATTTCTTTGACTTGCAAAACCAGTTGGAATCGAAGAATCGACTTCGTGGTTTTCTTTTGTCGCTCGACTGGAGACTTGTTAAACTTTCCTCATCCTCAGAAACGATGACTTCTTCAGTTTCTGGGGGGCCTTTGCAAGCAGCAGCCCCTTCTTCCCTCTGTTGTAGACTAAACTCTTCAGCCTCATCCCCTTTTTTCTCTCCCGCTGACCCTTTCGGCATTGCTGTTGTAGTTGATATGCCGAGGTCAAAGGTCATACTTTGCATACAAAGCTCTCCAATGGTCCCCTTTTTAGTTTTGCCTGTTCGTCTGCTAGAGGAGGGTTGTGGTGGTGGTAGTGGTGGTGGTGGTGCCACCGGTTGTCCGACCTTGGTTCGCTGTTTTCGGTGACCTTTCTTTTTTGAGCTTTTCTCCACCACACTTTCTGAAATGTCCGGCAGACTGGATTCCAGCGAACCTACATAGAATATCGAGCCTCCTATTTGCTTGATTGATGGCACCTCTTTCGATGATGGCTGTTGAGGAGTTTTTGCCGGATCCTCTGATAATATCTCACTTAGTGCACTGCAAGTTGCTGATCTGCTCGCGGCACCGTTCCCCTGTGCCTCACCAGAAGATAAGACAGGCAGCGAAAAAGAATTGGATACACTTATAGTTGAATCTGGTTTGCCTTCTTTTGGCGACCTACCATCTAGGTTCATCGATGACCTGCTGTAGGATTGAAGTTCAATCTGGGATTCACTTGACCTTGACACTTCCAAAGACCTTCTCCGAGTAGTCAACAATGCCGATGGCACTTCCTCCTGAGCTCCGTCCGCTTTCTTTCGATAGGTGACTCCAGCTGCAGCAGCACGCTCAACTGGTTGCTCTTTTCCTGGTTCAGTTTCTGCTTCAACCCAGGACGACAGTTTCTGTTGCGGATGAAGTTCAGCTTGACCACTCGGTATGTTGTATAGGATGTGAGAGCCAAATTTGGTCAGTGAACGTGGTGAATCAGAAGAATGTAATGAGATGACTGACCCTGCTTTCGGTGTGCACTCACTTGACCCAAGACTCTGCGCTGGCATTCCTTCTCCAGAAAGCCTTTTGGCAACGACTTCGACATAACCTTCAGATATGTTCTCTTTTTCCAGCCTCTTTGCACTCATTTCCTCGGCGACCTTTTTACTCGGGTCATCTATACGAGCACCTCTGAGATAGCCTCGTGTATGATAGGCTAAATGTCCCAATCTGTATTTCTGGCATTCCTCAAGTAATTCTGTGGCCGGCTTGAGTCTTCGTATTGGAGACACAACTCCGACTTGTGGAGGAGATGCCACATTTGGTCCTGTTGGACTCAAAGTTTGTGAGAGTCTTAATGCTGGACTCTCGGGGGAAGATCCTGGTTTTTCTATTTTTGGACTTTTACCTGACTTTATTTTCCTGTCTTCCGTTTGTGGATAATGGTGTGTTTTTTTGTCAGAGCTTGACGGAAGATCTTCTGTAAATGTTGATGATTTCTTGTCTGATTTCTCAGCTTGAGCTGTGAAGGGCACATTAGGAGAGCTTTGTTGTCCTTCAGTTGGTTGGCGGGGATATGTCTGGCTTTTCGACTGATCCTTGCATACCGGGGCTGCTTTGCTTTTAACGGTTGGTTTGAAGTACGGGGATGATGATCCTTTTTGTTTACTTGTTTCCCCTTCTTCCAGAGATGACGTTTCGGTTGGCAGTTCTTCACCAAACATTGATTGTTGTACAGCAATGATATCTTTACTGTGAGGACATTCTGGAAGGAGGAGTTGTGGACATTTCGGTTCTCTCTTCAACCAATCAGCAAGTGTCTCACCCTGGTGAAATTTGCCAATCTGTTCGCTTGTGCTGGCACCAAGACCTGCTGTAGTTGGTTCCGTCATTGTGTCGATGGCTGCAGTGCCACTCACATGTCTTTGAACCGAAGCTGTTTTGCATAACATGCACTGCGAGCTGATGGAGCTGGTCTCATGTGGGGATGTAGTGACCGTTTGGGGGATTTGCACGTTCATTGTCGGAAGAGAAATAGTGAAAGAAATTTGTAAACGAGATTGATCCGGATCATGGATGTCGTGACTGATTGTGGCTGGAGTGGTGATGGGTTCAATCTCCTGAGATGCACCATCGGGAATTCTTGATATCAGTTCTGCATCACTCGGTGAAAGTGTTGAGATGAAGCTGGTGCGATGTGTTTCCCCTTCTGGTGCCATTCTTATTGGAGTTTGTTCCATACTGGGCACCAAGGAATCCATAAAAGGGGTGGAACTGGATCTATACTGTAGCTGAGGACCAGATCCATTGATGTGACCCATGGCAGATTTAGGATCAAATCGAATTTCAGTCAAACTACCAGCACGGCTGTATTTCAATCCTCCTTGTTCAAAGGCTACAAGAAATAAAACAGTAAAACCGTTATCAATATTAATCATCATCATCATCATCATCATCATCATCATCATCATCATCATCATTATTGAGGTGGTGAGCTAGCAGAATCCTTACCGTATCAGACAAAATGTTTAGCAGCATTTCGTCCAGCTCTTTACATTCTGAGTTCAAATCCCACTGAGGCTAACTTTGCCTTTCATCCTTTTGGGAGTCAATAAAATAAAGGACCAGTCAAGTACGAGGGTTGATGCTGTCTCGTTCTTCTTCTCAAAATTGCTTGCTTGTACCTAATCAGTAGAGTCAACCTAGATAGGGCCCTGCATAGACAGGGTCCTAATTACTGGAAGGGGAATGTGTCTTCCCTTGCACACCAAATTTACAGAGAATGGATTAGAGTCTAAAAGGGTTAATAGATTAGTATTGATAGGTTTAATGAGGAAATAGTGATAGAAATATTGATAGAGCTGAGAGTGTGTTACTTAGCAACCAAGAAGAGGCGCTGAGAAAAAGCATTGCAAATGATGTGCTGATGGTGGGATTGGCCTTCAACCAATCCTACCAACCCTTCAATGCTAAGCATGAAGGTTGCTTTGTCAAAGCTAAGGCTGAATGGCTAAATTGCAATGTAACTACAAAGCTAGAATTTGGCCTTTGATGGATTGAGGGGGGGGGGGGTCTATTTGATTCCAAGCAAATGTGAGCAGCTTTACAGTGGCACTTTGCAGTGGCACTTTTGGAGGAAGGTAATGGGCCAGAGATGGGGTGCCTCCCTCAATGGCCTGTCATGACTTTCAACTAGGGATGTGGAGTCCTGCAGAAGGCTTATAACAGCTGACAAAATATCGGAAGTTATGATGGACTGTACGATGGAGAGGTCACTGGGATTGGATGGTCTGTCATGCAAGCTTTAACATTAAGCCCTTCACTTGTTTGGGGCCCTATTGACAAAGGTCTGCTACAACGGGTAATAGAATAGAAAGATTCTCAGTCCTGCAAAAAGTTGTGTAGTGGTGCTTTTGAGAAATGATCCAAACAACGGTTATTTTAACAATTTCAGGTTTATAACTTTGCTAAATGCAGAGTTGAAGATTTTGCCCAAGATGTCAGCTAAGAGATTGGCATTTCTCATTGATACTCTGGTGGGTGAGGTATAAACATATGTCATTCCTGACAAATCTATCCACAACCTCCACCTGGCGTGCTACAACACAGAAAGGGAGGATAAATAACCGGGCACGTGCTGCTGAGCCTTGATCAATTTAGATCAGTCAAAAGCATTTGATGGGGTTGACTATCAATATTTGGTGGCTGTCTTGAAGGCTGCTGGTTTTGGTCTCACCTTCAGAGGTTGGGTCACTGCAATGTACAATGATATTTGATCAGAGGTCAGAATAAAACGACCACCTGTTGGAATTGTTCAGAGTCATGCAATTGGTCCACCAAGGGTGACCCCTCCTCCCCATTTCTGTACGTACTGACTCTAGAGTCACTACTGCAGACGTTGGAGGCTTCAACAAACATCCCACAAGAACAAGGATGCAGAAGATTTGTGTTTGCAGACGAGGTAGCTGTAATAGAGTCAGACACTGAATATGATGAAGTGATTGCTCAAAAGGAATGTGAGATGGTGACAGGAGAAGTTGTTGAGCCCACAACTTGGAATCTGGAATTTGAACTCAGAATGTAAAGACTGTCAAAATACTGCCAAGCATTTTGTCCAGCGTGCTAACGATTCTACCAAACTCACTGCCTTCCTAACAACAACAACAACAACAACAACAACAACAACAGCAACAACAACAACAATGTTAATAGATTGAGATTTGTGGGAGATTTGGGAGCAATTTCTATCATGTAGAGTTTCTCCTCTTGGTTTGTATCTCATGAGTTCAAAACCCACGTGGATTCTGTACTATTTTCAAGGTTCAGGTGTATTGTGTTTGTGTTTGTTCAGGTGTTTCTGAGTTAGATTATTTTATAATGTTTATACCTAATTACATAATATGTGTAATGCTATCCACAAGTCAAAGATACATCAAAACACCTGAAGAGATCTGATTCTATTCTGTAAAAGTGATGTAACAACTCATGTAAATATGTTCCCCACATCTAAGACTGTTTCTCCATATCTCTTTAATGATATTTAACCAACTTACCTGCATTTTCAGTACCTTACTTTGATTGAGAAATAAGATTCTAAGAATTTAACTTTGAGCACAAATTAATATGAACATCTATTCCTGTGCAAATATCTTCATACCCACTGAATATGTGTGTGTATATATATATATCTATCTATCTATATATATATATATATATATATATATATATATATATATATATATATATATATATATATATATAAGCTGTAATTTTTTTGTATAATTAGATATTGTTAATATAACAATACATAAAAATGGGCTGGAGTTGAAGTGCTCAGCATGAGCTAGAATTCAAATTATGTATCCATTCTTACTATAATTTGTATATATATATATATATATATACACACACATATATATATTGTAAACATAATTATAAGTTTTTACTGTATATTTTGAAAATAGTCTAATATTGGAGCATATAAACACACAATGGAAAAAAAACTGGGTGTTTCCATGTGTAGTAATATCTATTTTTATCTTTCAGGGTTTATATGCCTGAATTTTAAATTATTTTCTGGAGTTAAAATATACAGTGAAAACTTATATTTACAAAACACTGTCACTTGTCACCATTTCTTAACTTACACACACACACACACACACACACACACACACACACACACACACACACACACACACACACACACACACACACACACACACACACACACACACACACACACACACTGTCCTTTGGACTCTGAAAGCATTGTGCTCTTGAGAATCTTGTCAAAACATGGAATTCTGTAATGTAATGTGATTTGGAAGACAATGGAACAACTCAAAATTATAACAAGATTTTCAGAAATGCGATGTTTTTATAACACTGAAGATGCATGTCCACGTAGGTGCACACACATGCATACATGTGTGTGTGCAGGCAAAAAACAAGCAAGAAACATCCAAAAACAAGACAAAACAACGTTAGTATAAAATCTAAGGCACGTTTATGATTTTAGATTATTTATTTAGTAAAACTGGGATTTTAATTTTAATAATTTCAACAACATAGAATTTTCTGGAGAAAACTAACATTATGTGTATATATATATATATATATATATATATATATATAATTTGTATATATATATACATATATATTTGTATATATATATATATGTATATATATATATGTGTGTATATATATATATATGTGCACATAAATATATATTATATATATATAAAAAAATAAATACATAAATTCATAAATAAATTAATAAAATGAACAAAAATAAACAAAGTAAAACAAACAGAGAAACAAAATGATTTGTAAAGACAACTGCATGCAATTATGCATGTGCAGTTATGTACATGCAATTATGCATATATGTAGATTGCACTTTTGGCAAGTGTGTGTACACGTTTTGTTGCAGCGAAAGTATTGGTCTTGAAGCACAGCCACAGCCTTTTGACGTGTGTCAGGTAGAAGGAGACTGTGCTGAAGCTTATTGGGTAGACTCAGTGACTGAAAGAATCACCATTCTCATATATAGTGTCACACTGAGTCTACATGAAGGTTATCTTAGTAGTACATGTCTCTGTGGAATACACAGCCATTTCATCTGGAAATCAATGTGTAGGTAAGTTCCTGGAGCAATCTTGAATAGTTATTGCCGAAACCATTACAAAATCTTTGATGAGTGTTTGTGCACATGAGTGCATGTGTGTGTGTGTGCGTGTGTGTGTGTAAATTGCGAATGGCTCAGTCAGCCACCTGTTAAGTAGGTACCACAGCTCAACAGTAAAATTTGCGAAAAGTGTCATTACTCTGATGGGCTGAGTTCATACAGCTTTGTGCTCAGTAAGGCTCAATGCATGCATGCGTGCGTGTATGTGTGAGTGTGTGTGTGTGTGTGTGAGTTATCAGTCGCACATACATAGTGTATGTATTTTAAAATGATGGTATGTTGTCAACTTAATGTGACAGTCCCATGAAAGGAAAGAATGCTACTGTTATTTAGCCCTAGGAAACACCATTTCCAGTTGGCCATGACACATTTTCTGTGTCCTTATGTTTTCAAAGTGGAGACAAGCACCTCCACCCAGCAAAGCCAGCATCCAGAGTCTAGTTTCAGAGTAATTGCTCATCAACAGTCTGGAGTAGCATGGCCTGCTAGCTGCCGATGCCTATCTGCCTTTGAAATATATTATTTCTATTTTCAAAAATCGGTGAATGTATTTCACTTGAAATATATATATTTTCAAAGGCAAATAGGCATCAACAGCCAACAAGCCATGCTACTCCAGACTCTGAAACTAGACTCTGGATGCTGGCTTTGCTGGGTGGAGGTGTTTGTCTCCACTTTGAAAACATAAGGACACAAGAAATGTGTCAAGTCCAACAGGAAACGGTGTTTCCTAGGGCTAAATAACAGTAACATTCTTCCCTTTCATGGGACTGTCACATTAAGTTGACAACATACCATCACTTTATCATGTTTGTTTTGTTGTGAATGTTTATTAAAATCTATTTTTGAATCACTAAAGCCGTTGATGTGCAATGAGAGACTTTCAAATGTTACAGCAATTTAGCAAGTTTTGCTTCCCTACCATGTACACACACACACACACACACACACACACACACAGCTCTATATATAAAGATGAAATTTAACTTTTCTCTGAAAAATAAAAAAATCTTCTAAAAACTGAAGTTTTTTTATAACCAATTAGTTTAATTAAAATTTTTCTTAAAAATAATTTTGGTTTAAATGTATTTCTCCCTCCAAATTTATTCGACATTTTAACACTTATTTAACATAATAAATATATATTTACATTTCACCGATTAAAACATAAATTACAAGTTTAAAAAAACAAATTAAATATCAATTCATCTTATTTATATTTGTTTTATAATTTTGATTTTTTTGTCCTTTGCCAGGTTGTATTTTATTAAGGAGAAATTTGAGTGGGGGTGGGTCGGAGGGTATTTTTTTTATATTTTCAATTTATTTAATCATAAAATGATATTTTCATCGAAACATTTATTTACTATTATAATTTTTAAAATCTCTTAGCTTTCGCTGGTCAATTTACACGAAAGATTTTGTCCGAAAAACAAACAGGAAGTATGACTCTTCCATTAACATTTTGCCCTCGTTTAGAGAATAATTTGTTGGAAACTAATTACCCAGTTCCTTTTTATGAAGAGTTGTGGTTATTGTTTTTTAACCTTTAATTAACCATGACTAACAAGACTAATGAGTTCAAATTCCGCTGAGGTCAAACTAATGAGGTCAAATTCCGCTGAGGTCAAACTAATGAGGTCAAACTAATGAGTTCAAATTCCGCTGAGGTCAAACTATGCTTTTCATCCTTTCAGGATCAAGAACTTAAGTACCAGTTGAGTGCTGGGGGGGGGGGGGGCGATGCAATCGACCTGTCCCCTTCCCCCAAATTTCAGGCCTTGTGCCTAGGGTAGAAAGGATTATTTTTATTACTGGGATAAATGTAAGATGAGGTCATTGCCTGTTGAGAACGATCCTGTGAAGGCAGCCATGTTGTTGTGCTTGTGATCATAAGAAGAGGGTTCGATTGTTGGATTGGGTTGCATTAGTCTTGTGTCATCCCTGGGTCTAAAAGGGTTGAAAGCATATCTATGTCCTTATCACCCGAAATAACAAGCGAAAGCGTGTTACAAGCTAACAGCCCAGACTCATTCGGAATAGGGGCTGAGCAAGTAAGTTTTATTATTATTATTATTATTATTATTATTATTATTATTATTATTATTATTATTATTATTAAGGGGGTGAATTGGCACAATTGTCATTGTGTCAGGAAAAATGTTAAGTGGCATTTTCATCCATCTTTACATACTGAGTTCAACTTCTGCTGAGGTCACCTTTATCTTTTGATGAAATAAGTACCAGTTACATACTGGAGGCAGAAGTAATCGACTAGCCCACCCCACTCCCCGTGAAGTTGCAGGCCTTGTGCCTATAGTAGAAAAGGATTATTATCCTTCTTATTAAAAGTGTTGAGTTGGCTGAATTGGTTGAGAATCAGACAAAATGCTTTATGGCATTTCTTCTGTTGCTTTACATTCTGAGTTCAAATCCTGTTGAGATTGAATTTGCTTTTCATCCTTTTGAGGGCAATAAAATAAAGTACCAGTCATATACTGTGGCTGATCGACTAATCTTCCACCCTCTAAAGTCACTGGCCTTGTGTTTGAAACCAAGAAAACCGTCCTCTGAGTATTTATGATTGAAGGGATCTAAATCTTGCTGAGATTCACTTAGTTTCCCATTATTCCAACATTGGTATCGTGTTTCACATAAATAGAACATTCCATAAAATTTATAGTTTTATACACACACACACACACACACACACACACACATACACACACACATGCCTGTACGTTGTTTCCATTCCCTCCCAATTTCTACCGGTTTGTCTCATAGTTTTATCCCTTTATGTCATTCTTATCAACCATGACATTCTGCAAAATATGAAATGACATTCATAAAATGCAACGAAATACAATTTTTAGGAGAAACAATCATCTTTGTTACTTTTGTTAATGTGTTTTGGATTGTGACAAAGTATAGGGAAGGATTAAATATGTAAATATATATAAATATGAGGATTTGTTTTTTTGTTTACACACACACACACATATATATATATATATATATATATATATTGTATGTACTACTACTTTGTCTATGTATATATAAATGTACGCATGTATGTATATTTATATGTATATATACACACACATTTACATATACATATATATTTACATATATATATGTACCTATATATACATATACATATATATACATATATATATACATTCATATATATACATACATGTATCTATATATATACACATACATACATATATATATACATATATACATGCTTATATATATGTATGTATATGTGTGTGTGTGTGTGTATTATATGCATATATCTAGTAGGTACTCTTATGAAGACATGATGGTTATAAATCATCATCATCATTATCATCATCATCATCATCATCATCATCATCATCATCATCATATGAATGAGGCTTGAAATGAGATGTGTGTGTGTGTGTGTGTGTGTGCGTGTATGCAAATGACATAACCTCGAAACATGATGGTGTAAGCTAACGCTTTCGAAATATGCAAAAATGATATTCTCTGTTCTTTGCTTCTTTGCTCTGTATTAAATCCCTCATTTCTTCGTCACCCTTCTCTCATTCTTCAGATTCCAAATTCATCTTCTTCTTTTCTCTACACAACACCCTACCATTCCTTGTCGTCTCTCCATCTATTTGTCTGTTTGTCCCCTCATCTCTCTTTCTCTCTCTCTCTCTCTCTCCTGTTTTATCAGGGTTCAGCAAATGGTACTGTACAAAAAATTACTCCAAGGAATTGGAAAATAATAATAATAATAATCATTTCTATGGGCACGAAATTTGGGGGAGGGGGTAAGTCGGTGTTACATCGACCCCAGTACTCAACTGGTACTTATTTTATCGACCCCAAAAGGATGAAAGGCTAAGTCAACCTCGGTGGAATTTGAACTTTGAACATGAAGGACAAAATGCTGCCGAGCCTTTTGCCCAGCACCGCTAACCATTCTACCAGCTCACCACCTTCAATAACAAGAACAAGAACAACAACTACATCAGTGATAATAACAATCATCATCATCATCATCATCATCATCATGCCAGAATCTTCCAACCTTAAATTCATTTCCAGTACAGTACTGTTTACTGAGCTCTGATTAAATGAGAGAGAGAGAGAGAGAGAGAGAAAGAGAGAGATAGAGAGAGAGAGAGAGAGAGAGTGGATATATATAGAGGGCTAGAGAGAAAAAGAGTGAAAGAGAGAGGAGAAATGAGAGAGATATAGAGCAATAAACTGTGAGAAAAAAAAAGAGAAGAATGGAAGCAACACAGCATGTGTGTCATATGCCATCATCATCATCATCATCATCATCATCATCATCATCATCATCATCATCACCATTATTCTCTCCTCCTCTTGGACATCATCATCATCATCATCATAGCATTCAAAAAATTCTTTTTTTCAAGAAACGGATAAGAAAAAGTAATTAAAGCAACAAACAGACACAAGAAAAAAACCCCATCAAACAAACCATCAAACAAATGACTGACTTGAAGCAACACCAAGAAGCGGTAAGGGGAGGTGGGTGAGGTTGCAAGGCCATGAGGTGGGTGGCGGGGTCTACAGACATCAGTATCAACACCCAGAACATAAATATTCTTTTATATGGGGGGTTGATGAAATAAATACATAACTGCTCCTTATTTTATTGATCCTGGAAGGACTAAAGGTGAAGAGGTCCTTAACAGGATTTGAACTCACAATCTAACTATCATATTTCATGCCATATCAGATGTACTTTTTTTTAATAGAAAAACATCTCAAAGCATCATCCTGGGTCCTCTATGCAAAGTTGCCCCCCCCCCCCCCCAGCTAATTCCATCCCTTATCCTCACTTTTTTAGGCTAATTTTACTTCACCTGACTCCTTAATAATATTAATAATAATATCAGTCTCAAGTGTTAGTACAAGGGTAGCTATTTCAGGGAGTGGGGGTAGTCTGTTAAGTCAACTCCAGTATTTAACTGGTACTTATTTTATCAAGTCTGAAAGGATGAATGGCAAAGTCAACCTTGGTGGAATTTGAACTCAGAACTTAAAGAAGGGCAAAATTTATCAACCCCAGTATTTCTGATACTTTATTTTATGAGGCCCGGAAGGGTGAAAGGCAATGTTAACCATAGCAGAACTTGAACTCAGAACGACAAGATTCCCAACTAAATACTGCAATGGGTTTCTTAGTCTGATGCCTCAAAACACATTGATAATAATCCTTTCGACCAAAGGCACAAGGCCTGAAATTTCTGGTGAGAGGGCTGGTTAATAACGTTGACCCCAGTTTATTTCATTTCATTGACCCTTGAAAGATGAAAGCTAAGTCAACCTCAGTGGAATTTGAACTCAGAACGTAATGACAGCCAAAATGCTACAAAGCATCCTCTCTGGCATAATTCTAAAGATCCTGTCAGATCCCTGCTCTTCGAATCATAACAATAGTTTCGAATTTTCACACAAGGTCAGTAATTTTTAGGGAAGGGATTCGTTGATTGCGTCAACCCCTGGTGGTCAACTGGTATTCATTTCATTGTCCCCTGAAAGGAAGAAAGGCAAAGTCAACCTTGGCAGTGTTTGAACCCAGAATGTAAAGACAAGAAATGTCAGTAAGCATTTCATCTAACAATGCTGCCAGCTTGATCTGCCGTCCTAATTATAATACTGATAACGATTCTAAAGAATGCTGGGTATGAAGGAGTAGGTGGTGTGGCAGGTGTGAACGATGATCCACAGGTGCAGTGTTACGGGTAACAGAGTTAGGTAGGAGGAGAGGTGTTTGGCGGTGCAGCGTGCTGTGCAGTAACTACGCTGGACATCGTTGGACTCATATGGCCACTTACTGTCTGGTAGAGATGTTTCTCGTGTCGACTGCAAGTCAGCATCCCTGTATAGCTCCTTACTTCTTTCTTTCATGCTGACAAAACGATGGAACGGAGGCGAGGCTTCACATTCTCTGCGATTCGCCTGAACAACGAACGGTGGAGGAGACGAAGGTGAATGAAAAGAGAAGAAAAAGCCCAGAAAAAAAAGAAAGAGAATAACAGGTGAGAAAAAGAGAAAGAAAGAGAAAATTAGGAAAAATTTCACAAATTTGTTTCTTTTGGGTATTTTTGGGGGGTTCTTTTTGAGAAAGGTTTGTGTCTGTCTGTCTGTCTGCTTACTTATTGATTTTCTTTTATCTTTTATTTGTTTCAGTCACTGGACTGTGGCCACACTGGAGCATTGAAGAGTTTTAGTCAAAAAATCAACCTCAGTACTTATGTATTTTTTTAAAATCTGGGGCTTAGTTTATTGGCTTTTTTTTTTTGCTAAACTGCTAAGTTACAGGGGGATGTAAACAAACCAACACTGGTTGTTAAATGATAGGTGGATTAACACACACACACACATGTGTACACACACACATGCATGCATACACACACATATATTTATATGATGACCTTCTTTCAGTTTCTGTCTACCAAATTCATTCCCAAAGCTTTGGTTGGCCCAGGGCTACAGCAGAAGACACTGGCCCAAGTTTCTGCACAGTGAGACTGAACCTGAGGCCACTTGGTTGCAAAACCAGCTTCTTAACCACACAGCCATACTCTGTAACTCTATGTTTTTTCATCATGGTTTACAAACTTGAATGAATTGTTGTTTAACCCCTGGTCAACCAAGATCACAAAGACCTTGATCTGGATTAACCTGAGATTAAAGCATTCCAATTGTGACCATCACATAATTTCTTTTCAGCCACTGTGCATCCAGGAATTACAGTGCCCAGTGTGTCTGTTCATGTTTTAGGATGATAGAGTGGTAATTTGAGGAAGATTTGGCTGCTATTTCTGGCAGGCTGGGCAATCATGTACCGGATCCACCGTTGGCCAACCAAGTGTTTCGTTTTCATTTGTATTTGTTGTTGTTAAAAAAATATTTTTGCTGTTCTTTGTTATTTCACATTTGTTTTCTTTAACTTTGGTGTTTGTATGTATATGTGAGTGTGTGTATATACATATACATATATATATATATATATAAATAATGTATGAATATATGCATATATATGTACATGTATGTATATACCTTCATCTACATGTATATATAGATGCATATCTGGGTACATGACGTTGCAAAATACATACATAAACACACATACACACATATATATAAGCACTTTTGTATATATGTGTGTGTGTGTGTGTGTGTGTGTGTATGTGTATGTATACATACATACATACATATATATATATATATATATATATATATATACACATACACACACAAAGCATGGCTATGTGATATCTTGGGCAAGTACCTCCTACTTTAGCCCCCAGCTGACTTAAGTTGTATCAGTGAGTTTGGCACATGGAAACTGAAAGAAACCTATTGTGTGTGTATGTGTGAGGTTTGTATGCATGTATATGTGTGTGTGTGGAGGGGGCATGCTCTTGTCTTCACACTGCATTGTTAGTTTCCAGTCTTCCATGGAAAATAAGTCTGGCCCAGGGGAAATATTAGCTTAGTTAGAAACAGGTGAGGGTTGGAGACTGGAAGGGCCATAGAAAATCTGCCCCAATGTCTGAACCATGCAGGCATGAAGACGGACATTAAAACAATGAGGATGGGGATGTATCTGTGTGTATATATATGAAGGTGTATATATGTATGTATAAGCTAAACAATTAACAGATTGAGTTTGACTGAAAATTCTGTGCAAGCAGAAGAAGACAGTGTATGGTGGTGGTGGTGGTGGTGGTAGTGGTGGTGGTGATGGTGGTGGTGGTGGTGGTGGTTGGTGTTGGGTGGAGGAGGAATAAAATATGTCGAAACCCTCATTACATCCTGCTTGCAATGGAGTGACTTGTATGTTGTTTGATCCCTTAACATGGGGGGGGGGGGGAAACAATTTGGTCCCACGACAGCTTCGTATACGAAAACAGATTCATATCTGTCAGATACTGTTTACTCATGGATAAGTCACACCGTTTCATAATCGGTTTTAGCTAAAAAAGAAAATTTAAAAAAGGGGGTGTGTTTTGTATATGGGGCAAAGGAGAAACTATGAGAGGGAAGAAAATTGTACCAAAATTTAACATTAAATTTGGGGTGTGACTTCTACAGAAGTAAATACAGTGTGTAAATACATATGTGGAGAAAGAGATGAATGGATGGATGGATGGATGGATGGATGGATTGTAGGAGAGATAAATATGATTGTGGAGAACAGACGAACATCTAATGAAGTCTACAGATTGACAACTGAAGTGAGAATCAAGTAGAAAGACAACCAGATTGTCAGGAAGACTGGTGAAAGAGGTTCGTATCAGACTGTCAGGTAGAAAGCCAGACATATTAGAAGACTAATGACAAGATAAAGAGAGAGAGAGAGAAAGAGACAGAGCGAGAGCAATAGGCCTTCCGTGTTCACCCTTGCCACTACAACTGCTGCCAACACAGCCATAGTAGCTACTGTTGCCAACAGCATCACCGTCAACACCAACATCAACAAGAACAACAACAAGAGCAACACCAACAGCAGCAAAGCTGCGTAACGCACCACTCGTGGCCTTTGCTCTGTTCCTCCATGGTAAGTGTTCCATCGTTTCAGCTGCGACGTACGTCTCGCCTCTTGGAACTGGTACAATTCTGACTCTCGCCGTGTAATGTCAGCCTGCAACAGGAGGTTGTTCACTTCCTGCAAAAGCAGTTGTCTCTTCATCTCCATAATCTCCTTGTTACGCTCCAGATGACTCAAGCGCAGGTTATTCATCTGTGGACAGAAGAAAGAGGAGGTAAAGAAACAGATTTTTCTAACACAAAACAAAAAAGCTGTAAATATATTTTGCAGACGAGATTGCAATATTGTTTGTCGATTATAATTCTTACTGATGACAAAATATCAGCTCAGAGTTGTCTCTCTTGGTATCTAGTGCTGAAAGGAAGCAACCCGTTTGAAATGTATCCATCAGTCCAGTAGAGGGTGCTCTGAGCTGACATGAAATGGTCAAAGGTTCAGCTAATGAAAGTGCAATAAAATACAAGACAGACAGACAATTGTTAATGGCATTATTACCTCCCCCTTAGCGAAGGCGGAGGTATTGTTTTCTGTCATGTTTGTTTGTCAGTGGACAAGATATCTCAAGAACTGCTGGATGGATTCGGATTAAACTTTCAGGGATGTTTGGCCTCATGACTGGCACGAACTGATTAGATTTTGGGATCGATCGGATACCGGACAAGGATTCTGGATTATTTTTTTGTTATATTTACTTTACTTTACATGGTTATGATCTTACGTTAACTTTCAAGTCTTTCTCAATTATCTCCCTTTAGGCTGTAACTATTTTGAATGGCGAATTTGTTAACTTTAGCTTGTATGTGTGTGTGTGTGTGTGTGTCTGTGTGTAAACAAAAGTTTCCCAGTAACATTTACCTGTATTTGCAACTGCATTGCATGGCAGTAAAACTTTTCAAAATTGCTCAATGCCGAAGACTTCTTAGAAACTTCTTCTGCAAACAGAATAATACAAACAGTCATATTGTGTGATCCAATACTCTTTTTTAGTATTTCTTCTTCTATAAACATCTTTCTTCTACTGACCAGAATAGAGTCTTCTAATAACCGTTAATGTGAGGCAGTATTTCTTGATGGTTACCCACCCCCCTGCTTTGCACCTATTTCATCCCTGTACATCCTGAATACAAATAAAGGAGTTAATTAAGCAACTGAATTTGTCATTCAAAAACTAACATTTCAAACATTCTTTACTGATTTCATTTTCTACACATTAGAATCAATGCTGCTTAATTTTATGGAACCAGGCGAAGCCTCTGAATCAAGAATATAAATGTGTGTGTGTGTCTGAGAGGGAGAGAGAGAGAGTAAGAGAGAGAGAGAGAGAGAGAGAGAGAGAGAGAGAGAGAGAGAGAGAGAGAGAGAGAGAGAGAGAAAGTATAAAAGTGTCTGGGTCTTTCATTATGCCCTCAATCCCTGAAAAAAATCACATACAGTTTATACCCCCTTCAAAAAATTAATGTGTGTGTGTGTGTGTGTGTGTGTGTGTGTGTGTGTGTGTGTGTGTGTGTGAGAGACAGAGAGAGAGAGAAACAGACATAATGGGATGGCACAGAGAGAGAGAGAGAGTGTGTGTGTTTGTCGGAGTACCTTCTTGAGAAGCCTTTGCCAGCATAAACTTCATCTGTTCCATGAGTTCCACGAGGCGAGAGCTGATGTTTTCTTCACCCTCCATACTCAGTAACTTACACATCTGTACAACAAACACATTATACATTACATACTTATGAATACATAAAATATACATTGTACATACACATGTGTCTATAGAACACATACATTACATCATTGTACAATGCACACATTACACAGCTGTAAGTTGCGTACATTGCATATGTTTAGGAAATCCTTGCCTGCAGATAATATCAATTACGTATTCTTAAAATAATGTATTTTGAACTTTTATGAAAAATATACATTGCACAACTGTAGAAAACATACATATACATCACTGTATACATAAATTATACATCTTTGTAATACATACTACACACCACAGTTGCATGCACATTATACCTATATAAACTATCTATATATATCATACATTTTGAGAACAAACATATTTCACATTTGTAAAACACACAGAGTGCAACTTACATCTGACATCCTGCCTGCCTGTGCACACACACATTGTGCATCTTTAGACGTGTGCGTGCACACACACATTGCTTATATACAGACTAGGCTTATTACCCCTCCATAAAACACACGCATTACCGATCTCACTTTACACAAACATTACACTTCAGTAAAGCATATATGTAACCCATCTTTCCACACACACACACACACACACGTGTTGGTCACCCACATTCCACATCAGTAGAACACATTCTATCTACATCCCATAGACACACACACCCACCCTACATACCTGACATACCTCCATTCCTAACTTAACCAACTCACCGCAGCACTTTCCATAGACAATTGGAGCTTTTCTCCGGAATTTTCCAGTTCCTGAATTTTACCTTCCAGCTTCTGCAGTGTATTGTAGAGGGCACCACTTTCTTGTTCTCGCAGTTTTCCCGTCGGTTTCTTACTTAATAACATTTCTTTCCTGAATCGAACTGGTAAATGTAATAATAATAGTAACAACAACAACAACAACAGGATTCACATACTGAGGTTAAAACTAAATTGCTTAAATTGAATAGAAGGCAGAATTTTCTTTTCTACTGTAGGCACAAGGCCCCTGGGGAGGGGATCAGTCAATTAGATCGATCCCAGTACACAACTGGTACTTAATTTATTGACCCCTAAAGGATGAAAGGTAAAGTCAACCTTGACGAAATTTGAACTCAGTAATGTAAAGACAGAGAAAATACTGCTAAGCATTCTGCCCGGCATGCGAACGGTTCTGCCAGCTCACCACCTTAATAATAATGATGGTGATGATGATAATAATAATAATAATAATAATGATAATAATAATAATAATAATAATAATAATACAGCTACTTGATGCCAAATTTTGTCCATTTTTAAGAGAAGTTGGTATTAATTAGTTTTGAAGTCTTTTTTGAACAGTCAGGTGTCAGTTTACCTGGAAAGAAACAATGCAGATATTAATAAAAAATTATTAAAATTCTGCAAAACAAAAGACAGAATACAAAAGACAGACCTATTTCTTTGGAATGAGCATCTTTGAATTTCTCCAGCTTCCCATGAAGCTTCTTCACCGATTCTTGCACCTGAACATATTCTTGTTTTTTATCTTCCAGATCTTGCAGTAGTCGGTGGTGGGCATTTTCTAGGCTGTTGAGAAAATAGTTTGTTATTTTTGATTATTTCAAATATGACAAACACACATATATGGAGTGACGGTGGGGGTGCGTGTATTGGTGAATGTGGTCATCTGGTGGTGGTGGTGGTGGTGGTGGGGGGGTAGTGGGAGTTATAGTGTGTGTGACAGCACTTATTCAGGTGTATTTACTATGGTTGTACGACTGCACAGATAAGTGTATGTGTGTGTGTATAGGTATGAATGTATGTATAATATATATATATATATATATATATATATATATGCATAAATGTCAATCAATGAGAATGGGTGCTCAGCATCATATATGTGTGTGTGTCTGTGTCTCTGTGCATACACACACACACATTAAATTTTATAATATATGTTGCATTGCATGTGAGTGTGTGTGTGTGTGTGTGTAATAACAAAAGAAGGGGCCCTTTACCTGATGATGTTCGACTTGGTCATGCTCTGCTCTGTGGTTCCACTCTCATCAAAACTTGTCTCAGACGATGAGTAGAGGAAGAATCGGTCGACAGGTGATGCTTCATCAGGTGAATCCCAGCTGCAGGTCAGGGTCAGTGGGCTGGGCTTCTGTTTCTGCTGCTTGCCCCGTGGCATTTCATCTTCGGCCGGTGTGGCAGAAACAACAACAGCAGCAACAGCAGCAGCAGCAGCAGTAGTTGTGGTTGTTGTTGTTGAGGTGATGGCAGCCGTTGGGGGCCCAGCAGCAGAAGATGGTTGTGATGATGATGGTGGTTGTTGTTGGGGTGTAGATGTCGTCATCAATGGTGACGAACACACCTGGAAGACAGCGGCGGAGAGCTCGTGGGACAAGCCTTTCATTTCCTCCCACTCGTACAGTTTGTGTGCAAACTCATCGGTGATCTTGTATTCCGCCAATGGTCCGAGCATTGTACCGGCCAGCTTAGGATCGAAGTCAAGCTGACCAGCCTGCTCCTTTTCACTTTTGCTCGTTGACCGCCTCTGGCGACCCTTTTCAGCAGAGACGGACCCTTTCTTGCATTTCTCACCATCTTTTCCTTTACTTTTCTCAGACTTGGAACTTTTCTCTTTCTCTTTGTCCTTTTCTTTTTCGGATTTCGACTTCTTGAGTTTAGACTTGCCTTCTTTTCGGCTTCTTGAGCTGGATGACAACAAGGGGCTGCCCTCCTTCCGATATTTAATGCTTTCCCATTCCTGAATCTTCCGAGAGAAGCTCTCAGTCAGGTTGCGTTGTAGCTCATCCACGTTGACCGGTGAGGGTGTCATGGCAGGACTGGTACTAGCAGACGTCATTGCCATGGAACTGGGGGTGGTTGTTGTAGTAGTGGTCATTGATGTTGTTGTACCAATACTAGAAATGCTAGTGGTGCTAGCAGTCGTGGTGGTGGTTGGTGTTGTGGTTGTGATTGCGGTCTTAGCATCAGTGGAAGAAGGAGAAGGCGAAGGAGAGGGAGAGGCAGCCCCGTCGGTTACTTTTTCGCTTAAACTACCAGACTCCCATTTCAGCTTCTGAACTGGGCCATGGCCTGCAATTGAACAAAAACATACAATTTAATAATAATAACAATAATAATAATGGTTTTAAATTTTGGCACATATGTGTGTGTGTGTGTGTGTGTGTGTGAGTGTGTAAAACATATATACACACAAGCACAATAAATATTCCTTTCTACTCCAAGCACAGAGCCTGAAATTTTAAGGGATGGGGTATAGTTGGTTGCACCCGCCCCCAGTAACCAACTGGTCCTTATTTGATCAACTTCCAAAAGGATTAACGGCAAAGACAACCTTGGCAGAATTTGAACTCAGAACATAAAGACGGATGAAATATTGGCAAGCATCTTGGCTACTACACTAAGAAGCCAACCAAGTGGTCACCTTCGGACAATAAATGTGGCAGCAGCCGACACTGACCTTTGCCTTTGGTTTGCTCCCACTCAACAGTCTTTTTTGTTGCATCCTTCAATATTGGTTGGATGGTGCTTCCACTCAGCTCCACAGGACCTGGCAAACAGAGTAACAACATTCACTTGAGTGAAGCAACATGAGTGAGGGTTAGTTGCATTGTTAAATGGAAGTTGCAGTAGGGGGTCACAGTAATTGTAGTGGTGAAGGTAGTAGTGGCCATGATAGGAGAGGTGGCATCAACCAGAGTAGTGGTGGTGGGGGTCTGCCAGCTGTTATGAAGGGTGAGATGTGGGAATTTGTTAGTAGTGCTGATAATTCTAATATTGGGGTCACAGCAGTTTGTGCTCAACTGATCCTTACTTTATTGGCCCCAAAAGGACGAAGGACAAAGTCAACCTTGGTGAGATAAGGCTGCAAGAAATACTGCTAAGCCCTTTGACACAAAAACACTTCTGCTAGTTTAGAACCTTTTAAGGGAGGAATAATGTCAGTATTCTTGACCCTTTTCAGGGCTTCTGTATCTATTAGGAAGTAGGGAGTAAGTTAGCTTCAGTCCACAGGACTGAGTGGACCCTTCAAAAGGTACACAGCACCAAGGGGCTTGTTAGTAGGTGGCTGGGTGTGTGTGTGTGGGGGGGTCGTACTGGATGGTGGATTAAGTCTGCAATGATTGAGCAGACCTATGATTTAGACATTCCAAACATGACCTTCTGTTATATCTATGACTATCTTACACTGTGTTTTTCTATTTTAAAAGGTAAGCAATAGACAGTGTGGTCTTAGTAAGTTGTTGCAGACTGTGAAAAAAAGGTTAAAAAGGAAAATAGAACCAAAATCACACCAAACAAATAATTCTTCTGAAATAAAATATTAAAAATAAATATAATCCTATCAAAATTCAGAAAGAAATCTGGCAGATAACAAGATAAGGCAACGAGAACACAACAACAACAACAACAACAGCAGCAGCACTGTGGTTGTACTCACTTCCTGTTGAAACACTGTTCCAACACTGGAGGCAATTATAAGAATTCCTGTCTGTAATCAACTCCATCCTTATCCCCACCCCAACGCATAAACACACAAAGAATAGTTTCATACATTAACAGGAATCAGAAGAATCAATGAACAGATGAATTCTTGAGTCACAGAGCAACACCATTTCTGGAAGTTTGTTTATTTGAAAGGAATTCCTTGTTCACAACAATAAACAAACACATATTCATTCGTTCAGTTATTTTAATCCACCCCAGCCCACCCCGTTTCAGTCATCAGATTGTGGGCCATGCTGAATCACTGCACTTTAAGAATTAGTTCACATAACATTTGAGAAATTTGAATTTTACAGCTTCACAGTCTGCTCACACCACGTGATTTTACCATTGTGATAATACACAGAGTTCAGAGCGATTCAAGTTTTTCCCCTCCCAATTTAATCTCACTGTGATCCTGGTTATGTCTCCACTGCTGGTCCTTTTGTCCCACTCTCCAACCTAACGCTATATATATAGCGTTAGGGAGGGCATCCAGCTGTAGAAACCATGTCAATATAGACATGGGGTCTGAACAGTCCTTCAACTGGTCAGCATCTGTCAAACCATCCAACCCATGCCAGCATGGAAAACGGACATAAAAGATGATGATGATGATGATGATGTATATTATTTTATATTTCATATTGAAATATTTTATTACATTTTTTAATTAATTCATTACTACAGGGCATTTTTTCCTTCTCCCCTTCTTTCTCCTCCTCCTCCTCCTCTCTTATCTCCATCGCACCCCCTTCCCCCTTCGCCGCTCCCCCACCATCTTCCGGCTCTGCTCATTTCCTTCCCCAAAGAAATAACAATTTGTCTGTTGTTATCTTGAAACAAGTTGTTACATACAATGTCGCCATTTGTTGTTGTTGTTGTTGTTGTTGTTTTAAGTTGGTATGGGTGGTGGGGAGGGGGTAGCTCGTTATTGGTTTGAAGGGGGGGGGGGTTAGGAGAGAGAGAGAGAGAGAGAGAGAGAGAGAGAAGACAAAATTAAGAAAGGAGGATGTCTTCTTTCTTTCCAACACCCTTCTACCCCCCCCCCACCAAACATCCGGTTGAGGAAATGAGATAACCTCTATGTGGTCATTGGAACTACTAGAAATGGCAGCCAGGTCTTCCTCATACCACACCCTACTGCCATTGAAAGAAAGGGTAAGTCACAGGATTAATGTGGTCCTAAGACAACAAAACCAGAAAACAACCAGGAAAGTCATTACTGTTTAACCCCAGGTCAACCCTGACTGAGCATTCCTGTTATGACCATCATGTCTTTAAAACTACATTATATAATGCGTTCTTTCCATTTCTAAAGTGGTTGGGTGTGATTTAAGAGAGATTTGACTGCTATGTCTAGTAGAACAAGTTACCACATAGAATCAAGTTGTTGTTGATTCAAACATACAAACCATTAATTGTTCAATTAACTTTCATAAAACACAGAAAAAACATTTCGTGTCCAAAACACTGACCTTTGGCGAACCCTGTGGCCTGCATACACTTTAATTCTTCCCATTGTTTCATCTTTTTCGTAAAGTCCTCTGTCATTCCACCTGAGAGAAAGAAGGAAAATGTTTAAAGAAATTAAACATTTTGTTAAAGTTTAAAGAAAAAATTTCGAAAGAAATACGGAAGAAATTTGTCATAGAAAGTTAAATGAGAAAGTCTGTGAAAGAATTTTGAAGAAAATCCATGAAAGAGAAATCAGAGAGAAGTGAAAATAATTCTGAGTTTAAGAAAGGGGGGGACATTGTTAAATCTAGGATTATAAAAAACATATTTTATAAATGTGGATCATTTAAGGAAACCAAATGATCTCCTCACAAGAGCAAATGATTAATTTTGGTTTTTGTGATTTTAATTAGATGAGAATTAAATCTCATCTAATTAAGTCATCTGTTGTCTGTTATAGACATTGACGTTTCCAAAAGTTCTGCTAACAACAGATCGTTGGACTGCAAGACAAAGGGTTTTGCACCCTACATACATTTCTCAGTCACTCCTTTCTCGGTGGAGAATATCAACACCTACTTGTAAGCAGGCATCATGAGAAAGCCATAGTGCTCAGCTGCAAGCAGCAGGAGCACCATATATTCCACGGGTGTTCTGATCTACATTCCGCAACCAGAGACTATTTGGTGTAATTTCTCCTAGAGATGAATAAATTAACCAGATTCCCAGAAATGTAATCCCACCATGGGGCTGTTTAAGCCTGATTGAGCAGATCTGTGACCAAAGGCATTGTAACACCAAACTTTCCATTGCTTAATCAACAATAAAATACCCTGGACTACATTATCTAATGAATCTTTTTTTAGGATGATAAATTTGGCTACTATTTCTAGCAAGTCAAGCAACCATAGTTATCTTCAATAGAGTAGCAGTGATTTGAAACCTAACTGCTAGATACTCAGTAAGGCACTACGTGTGAATCACCAGAGTTTCATGCAGTTGGCTTTTTACTTGACATCTCAACATGAGGCTGTGGCACAATAAGATTTTCTCTAGAATGTTCTAGAATTTGGCTTCTGGGTTCCTGTAAAATCTGTTTGGTTTGTAGCTTAGAGAGTAGATGACCAATGGACCTCCGTTGCCATGGAGATTTATGCAGTTGACTTCATCGATTTTGGGACTGACCACATGTCACACAGACAGCTTTCTATAATTTCTAAGCAGTTTGTCTCACCCCTCTCATTCAGCCATTCTTCATATTGTTCATTGTAAAATAACCAAATATCTTTACGGTCTGGCAATAAATATTTCAGTGAAATGTTTGTGAGTTTGCTTCAGTCTCTTATTTCTGCTGCCAATGAAAGAATTCCTCATTTCTCTGCGACTCAATTGATAAGCAACCAGTGGTATTGCATTGTCAGCTGTGCATTAAAAGAATGTTTGATAAAAACATTAGAACAACCCAAGGAGATGACTGGTACTTCATTTCATTGAAGCTGGAAAGATTGATAGAGGGCAAACTAAAAGGGATTTGAACTCAGAAGATAAAGAGGTGGTGGAATAAATACCAGAAGGTATTTTGTTCAATGCTCTTCTGATTTTTGTCAATCCATCACCTTTGAAATTTTTGAAGTGATAAGGAAAGAGAGAAAAGAAGGAGAGAGAGTAAGAGAGAGAGAGGGGGGGGAGAGGGGAGTGACAGAGGGAGAGAGAGAAGGTGAGAGAAAGAGAATGAAAGACATTAAAAATGAAAGAAATATAAAATATAAAAAGAGGAAAATGAAGAAGAATTCCTTTAAACTTAACAGCAACATGAAAAAGAATAACAACAACAGCAGCAGCAGCAGTCGTAGAAAGAGCATCTTTTGAGGTCAATTAACCAAATTAGAATCTGTGGTGTTGATCTCCAGACAGCTCCCTTGTATATTTGACACCATCAAAACAAGAGAAGCCCAGGTCTCAGAGCTTCTTTGATGCTGGTTGGAATATTCTTGCATTTCTCCAGAAACATATTGCCATGATTTAGCTCTAGGTCAGACAAGTGTTCTATTATCTAATGTAGTCCTAGATACACTATGTCTGCAATAAAAATGTGATGGCCACGGCTGGAAGGCCTCCCATCACAGCAGAACTGGAGCTAAACTACAATAACAACAACTCTGAATTGTATTTCAAAACTCAAATCATTTCGACTCAGATATTTACAGCCGAGTGGACTGGGCCAGCCTATTGGGAGGAAATGGTTTTGAGCAGAAACAAGATAAAAGTTAAAAGATGTTGGTTTATGCTTTACAGGGCTCTGAAGGGCAAAGAGGACTTCAGTCTACAAAAGCCTGACTCTTTGAAATAATTAAGACAGATTATAATGAACACTAATCAATGGAATTAAAATAACGAATAATAAAAATAAAAATCTAAAATCCCTTTGAATAATTGGAAGTTAAATAGTTTTTGTTGCTGTTGTTGTTGTTGATGATGATGGTGATGATGATGATGCTACTATTGCTGCTGCTGTTGATACTATTACTGTATCAGTTGCTATTGTCAGTGTTGTTGTTGTTGTTGATGCTATTGTAACTGTTTCTATTATGTTGAGTCTGTTCTGCAGTGGCAGCAATGGAAGAGGTGATAAAAGTGATGGTGGAGGCAGAGGGAATAATGATAATGCTGGTGGTGGTGGTGGTGGTGCTGGTGCTGGTGGAGTTAGTGATGGTGTTGGTGGTGGTGGTGGTGCTGATGGTGATGGTGGTGGTGGTGGAAATGATAAACAGTTGAAACTACTAAAAATTGTTTTTTCCAAATCAAGGCCTCAACCTCCAGGATAACCTAGCATTGTAAGCCGTCAAAAGGGTCGGTCATCCTTATAGTGCTCCCACTGTCTACAGCAGTGAGCTATTCTACCCCTGTCCCACCTACTTAGATCTAGGTGGACTGGGGCAGTTGTGAGTCATGGTGACTACAGGCATAAGGCAGTATTTGTGATACAAACACCCAAAACCTCGCCTGTTTGGCCAACACTCTCTCTTCTAAGCCACTTGTGGCTCTTTGCATTACAATGAGTGTGGCTTTTCTTGTTGTTGTTGTTGTTATCATTGCTGTTGTTGTTATTGTTGTTGTTGTTGCTGTTGTTGTTGTTGTTCTAACACATGCTCCAATAACAATCCCCCACCTTGACACGTTAAAGCAACGGCCAAGATTCTGAAGAGAAGCTAGTTCAAGCTGTGAGAGGGACCACAGGTCAGACTTACCTACTAAAGCCTCCACATCCACCTTACCGCTATGTGGAAGCTTCTTCCTGGCAGAACTGTGTTTCGATTTGGATGATTCGCTGCCAGACGATTTGATGGAGCTCTGTTGGTGAAATAAGGATGGTGAAAGTTGTGGTGTGCTAGGTTTACTCTCAGAGCCAGTTTTCAGTTGTTTCTTGGCCAGTTCCGACAGTTTCGGAGAGCTGTAACTGAAACACTCTGTTTCCGTGTCCGTTTCCGAAGGTTCTTCCGCTGGAATTGCTTTCTCTGACTTTTTGTGTTTTTTCTTAACACTGTCCTTTTTTGTGTGGATCATGCCTTTTACCCTTCCCCATGCCGTTTTATGCATTTTCCTTTCCCTGGAGCCCGGCTCTTCCCCTTTGCCCGGTATTTTGTAGCTCGCCGATCGATGGAGGCGTGGAGAACTACCATCTCCATCAACGGTTTTGTCACTCTCTTCCCCTCCTTCGGCGACCAATGATGGACTTGACTGGCGCCGCACCAGCACTTTCACATTCAGGTACTGGCCCTGACTGTCGGCTGCTTTGCTGACACTCGTGTGTTTTGTCTTTTCACTCCACCGCCACCACTCCGTGCCAGTGTCCAAAGCATCAGCTGGTGCGCCTTTCGTCAACGCTGATGGACTGGGAGGACCACCAGAAGAAGTGGATGTCCTCACACCTTCCCTACCATCTCCATCGACGCCACTACTAACCCCACTGTCCATAGAACGGGTTTCAGTCAGGCCAACTATTGGAACAGTCAGTTCTTGAGTGCTACTCTCAGACTGCTGCGGTAATTGGCTGCTGCCTTTTCCCAAGTCTTTTAAGGATTTCCTCGTCATGTCAGAGTCGTCAACAGTCGTCTTCTGTCCAGTTAGGATTTTCTTAACACGGGCCCATTTTGAGAACTTACATGATTTTTTCTTAGAGCCGGGCGACTTTGATCCAGATTTCGAATCTTTGCCGTTATAGTCGCTAACTATAACTCTGGTCATCTCTTCGGAATTAGCTTGTTCAATTACGTCGGATGGTATTTCTAAAGAACCAGTTGAGAAACTTCGCTTATACAGTTTAGCTGTCTTGGGTCGCTTCGGTGTTTGATCAGAGGCGGTTTCAATGATTTCTATGTGTTGAGAACTGTCTCCACTTGATAGTCGGTGCCGAGGTGAGTCTGATGCGGCTGCTGGGAACACCGCTTCTCTAGAGTCTTTCATGGCCTTCTGTTGCTTCTGTTTCGATTTAGTTGGGAGGGACATATAACCCAGAGGTGCTTCGTCTTCAGACATATCGCTCCTCACTTGGAGAAGATATTTTGTGCTTTCTAGGTAGGCGCATTTTTTCTTGAGTCTGTTGTTTTCATCTCGTAAGGTAGTGAGTTGCTCCATTAACCGAACCAAGTTGTCTAAATGATCGAGGCCAACACTTTGCCTCATCATGCTAGGACTTGGAGATCGGTGTTTTTTCACTTTAATTGGTACAGGCAGGGTTCGAAAGTGTTCTTGGAAAGATTTCTCCTGTTCCTCAAAGAATTCCATAATGTGGGCACTGTTCCGTTTGGGTGAGGTCTGGTCGGATGATGTACTGCTTCTTTGTGCCTCCACTTGGTCTACTCTTGAGGGTCGTTGTTGTGGACCAGCTGTTGTTGATGTTGTTGTTGTTGGTGTCATCGTTCCTGATGTTGTTGTCATTCTTTCAGTGTTTCGTTTCACTATTGTTGGTGTTGATGATGAGACACTTGTTGTTGATGTGCTTGCTGCTGCTACTGCTGCTGCTGCTGCTGCTGTTGCTGTTGCTGCTGCTGTTGTCGCAGCTTCCAGTGACACAGAATGCCCTACCCCTTCAGCCGTCGCTGCACCAATGCTCCCCATTGCCTCACCAGCAACAAGCATTACTGTATCCTTCTCCGCATCCTCACCGCCATCCACGGATGTGGTGACGATGCAGGGCAGAGGCTGCTGATGTTTGAAGGGCTGAGACATGGTCAGTTCGGGCTGTGCAGGGGGGACGCTTGCAGGTTGTTCGGTGCTTGTGATGTCGTCTTGTTTGGACCCATGTTTTCTCGGATCCGGTGCTGATGCCATGCTGGTTACACCATTTCCAAGCTGGGTTTCAGTCTAGAAAAAAAGAAAATCAAAATTTAGCTTATTTAAAACGTCATTATTTAAAGAGTAAAAAAAAATGACAGCTTCAATGTAATATCGTTGGATCATAGGGGTGGCTGGGTCAGCTAGATAAACAACAATTTCTGGCTCAATAGCATTGTCATAAATATGCCCCAAATGTAATAAGAGTATTGTTCACTTCATCATAAATTCACTTTCTCACCAATATAACCAGAAAACACTATTAGAGATATTTCGGTGTTGCACTTATTTGACAAAAGTAACTTTATTGTAGAACAAGTGTTGAAACAGAAGTAAGAATTGCATCGTCACAGACAACGATGAGAATATATTCTAAACACACACACAAACACTGTTATGTTCTTATGTTTCATATTATAAAACTATTACACACACACACACACACACACCACCACCACCACGATCATCATCATCATCATCATCATTTAACGTCTGTTTTCCATGCTGGCATCGTTTTCACGCCTAGATTCTCTTCCTAATGCCAACCACTTTACAGAGTGGACTGCGTGCTTTTTACGTGACATTAGTACTTTTTACCGAAGCCGGTTTTGAATTTCATCCTTCGAGAACGATTAAATAAAGTACCAGTTAATTTACAAGTTGAATACTAATGTTGATTTAACCGGCTATACCTTCCTTTATTTATATGTGTATATATACATGCATATATAGATGCAGGGACACACACACACGACGAACTTCTTTCAGTTTACATCTACCAAATACCCTCACAAGGGTTTGGTCGGCCTGGGGCTAAAGAAGACACCTGTGCAAATATACATTTATATACAAGAATTGCTCAGTTAAAGCCATCGCCGTACTGTCCGACGATTGTTTAAACTGGGCGAAACCTCGAAGTCACTGTTAAAAATATTCTTGGCTGAGAATAACGAATTTGTATTCTACCAAAGCATAGAATAATCCATCAAATAATGTAAAATTGTTTTTATTATAACCAAACATAAAAACAGACATTAATAATATATATATATATATATATATATATATATATATATATATATATATATATATATATATTAGGTCCGTATGTAGGTTTTGGCTTCAATGGAAAACAAAATTGGAAATTGGAAGAGATGAAAGTTTATTTCCAAGGAAAAATAATTCTCACATACTCTACGTAAGTAGGGGAGGTAATTCATTACTCTGGCTCATTTTACATTTAATTCAGTATAAACGTATACACACACATACACGCGCGCACGCACACACACACACACACACACACACACACACACACACACACACACACATGATGTAAGGCAAAATCTCTATATAATCACAACTTACATCATCTTAGAAAAAAGGAAAGCGGGGAGGGGGCACAATGGCCATAGTCCCTGATGTATGAATTAATGGAATGGTCACGGTTGAACCAAATTTTATAATGATAATTCTGTAACAGCGGAGATTACTTGGTGCTAAGCAACAAATTACAACGTCTTACAGAATAAGAAAATAAAATGAAAAACGAAAGTCGGACGAATTAACAGCAAAGAAATATTCCATGTTTGATGGGAAAACCTTTTCCTCTCCTCTCACCCTTGAAGAGTCATCTGGTGTGACCTTTTGTTATATATTTAGAGCCATTGGGAAGGGGGGGAGGAGTAACGTTTTTGGCACTTCTTCATTTTAGCGTGGATTCTTTAAGCACCCAGCAAATTCTTTTTATTAACCCTCAAAGAAAAAAAAAGAAGAAAAGGAAAGGAAAAGCGGGTAGAAGCATCTTGGGATTTCTGCTTTGAATGTTGGAGATTTAGAATTTGAACAAATGTTTAATTTGATTCAAACAAAAAAAAATTCCTAATTAAGAAAACATTTTTTTAATTATCAGAAACCGATTAGGTAGATTACAATCACAATTACAAGACTATTTACACACATACACGCACGCACGCACGCACGCACGCACGCACGCACGCACGCACGCACGCACGCAAACGCATACGCACGCACACACACACGCACGCATACACGCATACACGCATACGCATACACACGCACGCACGCACGCATACACGCACACGCTTACGCACGCACGTAAAATTATCGTTTGGGCGTCAAATGTATCAATATATTTAGTCTGCGTTTGTACTTTTATTTTAATCCTTGATAAAACGAAATTGAAACAACATTTTAAAGTTCCAGGAAATGAAACAATTAATGCTTTCCAATAAAAAAATATGTGTGTGAGACGACGAAGAGGTAGGGGGGCGGGTAGGTGGGGCCTTGACGTGGTCATCTGACCCTTACGTACTAGAAATAGCAGCCAGATTTCCCTTAGTTCATAACC
>NC_142950.1:38023156-38033156 GCF_046866305.1 Octopus bimaculoides | reverse complement strand
ACCACCACCACCACCACCACCACCATACACACCCAACAAAACATCTCCATCAGCACCACTAGCATATACACACACACACACACACACCACCACCACCACCACTGCCACCACAACCACCACCACAACCACCACCACCACCACCACTGCTACCACTTCATGGACTATTTTTATATCTTATTTTATATTTATTATTTATTTTGTTGTTATTTCACTTTTAGTTTTGTTAGTATTTATAGAATAATGAAGATTCTTTACCACACACTTGCTTACAGGCTTCTGGCCCCAACCCCTTTCTCTCTCTCTCTCTCTCTCTCTCTCTCTCTCCCTCTCTTTATATATATATATACACATATATATATATATCTGTATCACCCTCTATCTTTCTTTTTCCTTTCTCTCTCTCTCTCTCTCTCTCTCACTTTCTTTTTTACTCTCTTTCTCTCTTATTGCACCTTATTCACCTCCCTTTCCTTGTTTTTCTACCCCACCCTCGTATCCTCTTCTATCTGCCTCTCTCTCTCTCTACTTATCTATCTGTCTATCTGTCTATCTATTTGTCTGTCTGTCTGTTTGTTTGTCTGTCTGTCTGTCTGCCTATCTATCTATCTAACCATCAGTCTATCTATCAAGCTGTTTGAACAAGTACATAAGCTTGAAAACCCCAAAGTAGTGACAGAATGACTCAACTTCTTTGAATGAAGAAATTAAATCAACTGTACTACAGGGATTAAGGACTAAGCTTTCTCCCTTTTCTGTCCTCAAATACACACACAGATGGGTATATATGTATGTGTATGTGTGTGTGGTACATATGTATGTAAGCATGTATCCATGTATGTATATAATATACACCCGCTTATCTGAAAACTTTATCTAACAGCTGAACAGAAACTAAAGCAGTATAAAGTTGTACAGGTACCAAGTTGTACTTTGCCAAAGTTAACAGAGAAGGAAATGTACTTTGGAATGAACCAACGCAACCCCCCTCTTCCCCCACCCTCTCTCTATAATCTGTTTCATCTAGATTTTCCTTTCTCTATTCTTTCTCACATTTTTATACATATTCACGCGCGTGTGTGTGTGTTTATGTATGTATATATATTTGCATATATGTGTATATATATATATATATATATAAGGTTTTTAAACTTTTAAATTTTCATATTCAAAAGAGACAGAGACTTCAAATTCGATATATCGATTTATTCACCACTCTATGTTAACATTTCTGTGCCAAACTATTATATATATATAATTATTATATATATATATAATTATATATGTATGTATATATAATTATATATGTATGTATGTATGCATATATATATATATATATACACATATATATATACATATATATATACATATATATATATATATATATATATATATATATACATACATATATATATATCAATATATATTTTTGCCTCTTCCTCTACCTATATATCTATCTCTCTGTTTTTCCCTGCATAGACTGTCTAGTTAACAAATTCAATTCACAACCACATAACTGCAAGTTCAATCCCTCTGCTTGGCTCTTTGCATAAAAAAATCTTCTATTATAACCTTGACATAGATTGATAAACCCATTCTCACTGAAATTTGGTGCATGGAAACTGTACAGAATCCTACTGTATATGAATGTGTATGTTTGTATGTGTGCATGTATGTGTGTATGCATGCATGTGCGTGCATATCCATATGTGTGTACATGTGTATATACATGGGTGAAAGAGTGAGTTTGTGTCTATGTATGTGTATATGTGTATGCATGTGTGTCTGTGTGCATATAAGTGTTAATATGTGTGTTTACGTGTGAGTGTGTATGTGTGTGTGTGTGTTTATGTCTTTACACTGGACACCATTGAAGCTGAGGTGACATTTGTTCATGTCTTGCAGATCAGGCAAGTAAATGAGGGTTAGCATCAGGAAATGCATCCAGCGTGTATGATGCTGTTTTAACAAGTCTCATCCTACACACACAAGTTTGGTGAAAAGCAGACATGGAAAGGATGATGATGATGATGATGATGACAATGATGGTGTGGTGGTGGTGGTGGTATTGATGTTGATGATAATGATGATGGTGAGGTTGATGACGGTGATTGTAATGATGTGGAAGGTGAAGCCATGTACATGGGTGGACATCCACCATCACCACCACAAACACCACAACTGCCACCACCACCACCACCACCACCACCAATCCCCACCACTACTACTGCCACCACCACCACCACTCCTACCACTACTCCTATCACTGTTACACAATCATCCTTCCTACATCGCCCCCCCCCCACCGCTGCCATGGCTGTAGTGTGCTTGCTGAGTAATGTTTTAGCTATGCAGGCTGACTGCATCTGTAAGTCTATCTTTTATCCATCCAAGGAAGCTGAGACAGACAGGCAGACAGGCAGGCAGGCAGACAGGCAGGCAGGCAGACAGGCAGGCAGGCAGGCTGAAGACACACAGACATGTATAGAGAACAAGACAGACAGACAGACAGACAGACATGTACATAGTAACATGGACTGCCTGGCTGACTGCCTGGCAGGGAGACAGTTTGGCAGACATAGAGATATGTATAGAGAGAGAATGGGGGTGAGTGAGGGAGAGAGAGAGCGAGAGAGAGAGAAAGAGAGAGAGAGAGAGAGATAGAGAAATAGAGAGGTAGATATAAAGATAGAAATAAACAAATAGAGAGAGAGAGAGAGAAATTGGTAGACATCCATTTCTACAGATTTCCTTTCAAGATGCTGGTCTTGTGGAAGGGTCAGGATGCAAGTCCTTCCCGGGTCTTCTTAGACCAATGAGGTTGATGCCATTAATGGTCTTCTTGAATGTTTGTAAGTGAACACTTGAAGGAAAAATATGAGCAGGGAGTGAAAGATATGCAACTCGTGGTGGAGGCATAGAAACATTACCATAAAATTGGCCCCTGTTATCAGGGTGGAAAGATTGACAATTCTCCATTCCCTAAACCCAAGACTTCAGAATGATCGAATCATTTGAGCACTGGATCTCACCTGTTGACTCTATGGATCTCTGGATCTCACCTGTTGATTCTATAACTTCTCCATAGCTAAGCACTACCTATATATATATAGGATATAAGCACATAAAAAGCACCATTCAAGTGTGATTGATGCCAGTTCCACTTGACTGGCTCTTGTGCTGGTGGCACATAAAAAGCACCCACTACACTCTTAGAGTGCTTCGTGTTAGGAAGGGCATCCAGCTGTAGAAACCTTGCCCAGATCAAGGCGAGCTGGCAAAAACATTAGCATGCTGGGCGAAATACTTTGTGGTATTTCGTCTGCCACTACGTTCTATGTCTCCAGGTCAGGTAAAGCCATGTGAATGGATTTGATTGATAGAAACTGAATGAAGCCTGTCATATATTTATTATGTGTGTGTGTGCCATTGTCTTCACATCAACTGGTGATTGTAAACAAGTGTCACTGTCATACAAGCAGTGCTGTTTATTTCCAGTCTTCATGAAAAACTTGTCAACATGTCTCTAGCCATGAGGAAGTATCAGCTTCCATGGAAACAGGTGAGCGCCAGCATCTTGCCTGGCATGCTAATGATTCTGCCAGCTCACTGCCTTTCATTCTACCATAATAATAATAATGATGATGATGATGATGATGAAGATGATGATGATAATGATGATGATGATGATAATTCTTTCTATTGAAGGCACAAGGCCTCAAATTTGGTGGGGGGGGGGGATGAGTCGATTACATTGACCCCAGTGTTTCACTGGTTCTTAATTTATCAACCCCGAAAGGATGAAAGGCAAAGTCGACCTCAGCGTTTTGTGCAATAACATGAATGGAGCAGTCAAACGGTCAAACGAGGTCACTGAACTGAGACAAACAAAAACAAAAGCAAGGATTGCTATCAAAGAAAATTCAATACCTACTTCCAGGCCCAAATGGAATGTGCCATTTGTGGAAGTAAACCAGGTAAAAAAAGAGACCTAGAAAGGCTGGAAAGCCTGAATATAATTGAAAAGATTGACCATGCAGACTGGGCAGCACCTGTAGTCTACATAACAAAAAAAGAAGAAGGAGGAGGAGGAGGAGGAGGAGGAGGAGGAGAATAATAATAATAATTTTTTTCTACTCTAGGCACAAGGTCTGAAATTGTGAGGGAGGGGGCTAGTCGATTACATTGACCCCAGTACGTAACTGGTACTTAATTTATTGACCCTGAAAGGATGAGAAGCAAAGTCAATCTCGGTGGAATTTGAACTCAGAACGTAGCAATGGGCGAAATAACGCTAAGCATTTCGCCCGGCATGCTAATGATTGTGCCAGCAATAATAATAATAATAATAATAATAATAATAATAATAATAATAATAATAATAATAATAATAATAATAATTTCCACAAACATGATAGATCCCTGTAAAGAATTCGAAGTTTGAACACCAAGATTTATGTCTCCAAAACTAAAAATTCTTTAATCTTGGACCCACACCTCTTCATCCACCACCAAAGAAAATGTTAAATTCTCTGGAAGAATTGGCTATTTTTCTTGTATTTCTACATTTGTAAAGCTTCAAAAACCTTTAATACTATAAAACAAAATAAAATTATAAAAAGCAAAAAAGAACAAAAAAAAAGGCGGGAATTTTTGTAAAAGAAAAGAGATTTCTTTTGGGAGTAAAATTTCAAAAATTGGTAAGAATCCAATTGGTTGAAATGCACCAACGGCAAATGGGGGTGGTGGGTGGGGTTTGAGTGGAATCAGTGGGGAAGGCTCTATGCTGCTACTTAACCTGCTAGAAATAGCAGTCAGCTACCTGTCATATTATATTGTTGTCCAGATGGCACCGTTCTAAAAAAAAAAACGAAGTTATGGTCATGGATGGAGTTTCCTTTGATTATAGGTATACTCAGCCAAGAGCTGGCATTGGGCTCAACAACAACAGCAACAACAATAACAGTAAATAAGGTTTGGTAATGTTTTTCAAACCAACACTGAATCTCCTCTGTGCCCCCCACCACTCAAGCTGCATGAAATAGCACCCACATCTCCCTCAAAATCTACCCCTATTGTCTTAAAAAATTTGTAATGTAGCCCTATATACACTGATTGGGAAAATTCGAGGGAGTGGTCATAACTGGAGCATCTTTGATCATAAGTCTGTTTCACTAGGGTCCCACCTGAGTCTAAACAACAACAACAACAACAGTAGCACTGGATCTAGCACCACCACCCCCACTTCTGCAACTACATGTAAATGAAGGGACCTCTGTAGGGTTGTTTGACCTGCTAGAAAGAACACAGATATTCCCCTCAAACTACATCCTTCTGCATTTATAAATGAAGAACACTGTTTATTCCCTATCTGGTTAAATAAGATAGGTGGTCATATTAGGAATGTCATATAAAGGCTTGATTACCACAGACTAAACAACAAAAACAACAACTCTATGCTATTATAATGGCAAGCCAATGAGGGTGTCTCTTGTAATGCTAGAAATAGTAGTCAAATCTCTCAAATTACACCATAGTGTCTTAAAAAAGGAATTTCAGTCCTAAACCACTACTTTCTTAATTTTTTTTTATTCTTAACTCACTTACCTTACAGAAACGAACTTGAAATCGTTCAGCAGAACCTGAAGAATTGTAAGTGAGGTAGATTTTTTCCATTGCCGATATTTTGGTCATGCTAACAAATGCACAACTTTAAGCATTGGTCACTGAAATGTTTCCACTCAAAGAAGGGCTTTTTTTTTGTTTTGTTACATCTTTGTTTTTCTTTGTGTCTTTTACATTAATGAAGATTTTCAACAGTGAAGAAATACTAAAAAATGGATTTACAGTTTTGGAAATATCAGGACATTTATTTATGAAGAAAGCTACAAATGCTTTCGTGTTTTTTTCTAATCATGAAGACTTTCAAGGCTTTCCATATGCAGAAATGTTACAAAACCAAGCAACCCTACCAGATAACATTGCAGGGGACAGACCCTTTTTAGAATTGGGAGACAAAGGGTAAGAATATACACTCAATGTGGTGAATATTCAGTTCTGAATTGTTTACTGAGGGAAATAATATATCCATGTCTATCATCACAATGATTATTCGTATTGTATGTACATATATATATAATATGTGTATATAAGTGGATAAGGTACACTGGTAATGTGTGTGTTTATAATTTGTGTTATTGTAAATGTTACTTGTGTGGTTGTCTGAGGAGGCGGGGCAGTGCCTGTCGTGTTTTCAGGTTATTCTACACCAGGGAGAACATTAAGCACAACAGGAGAAGTGGGTGAAGGTATCAGATTTAAATTTTTCATTTTAATTGTTGGAGGTTAATGGTTGATGGGAAAACATCAACAGTGAAATGGCATTGCAGAAGGTGGCATCATAATCGGAGGGAGAATAACTGGTAGAATGTATTTAATCGAAGGTCTAATGGTGTATAATGATAGTAGCAAGGATTATTGGAGGAAGGATGAATGAATTAAAATGGTTTGTGTGAGGATGATATAAAGATCAACAAGTTCAGAGCAGAAACCATTGTAGTAGTAGAAGAAGAAGAAAAGACGTGGAGAGGACACTGCCCAGTTGTAAGGTCACCAGTTCTAGAGTTTGGGTGATGGACGGATTGTCGTATCTGACAACTTTAAACATATGTCAATGTAAGTGTTGGAATGGGTCAGTTGGAATGAAAGATGGCTTTGGTTGTACAAACTGTTGAATCTTCTTTTAGATTTCCTGTGGTCATTTGATTATTATGAGAGGAAAATTTCTCTGCAAACTGGTGCTTACGTGTATGGGTGAAGGAATGTTTTGAAGTTGGCTGACTCTGAGTTAAGCATTCAGCTCCTATCCATTACCGCCAAGACATATACAAGTAGCATCAGGGGACTACAGACTAAAGAATATAGTTACTATTCAATAAAATTCTTTATCAAACACTTGACTGTAACGTTGTAAGCTACATTACAACAAGTTAATTGAATAAATCTAAAATAAAAGTCTTGGAGGTCAACAGAAGAATAACCTTTAACAGTTTTTTGATAAGAGATTTTTGTTTTTCAATTAAATTTTCAGAAAACAAGGAATGCATTTGCATGGTGTTCATCCAGGCCTTAAACTGGAAAGCCTACTCTTTTGATTCCAACCACATCTGCTTCCATGGTACAAAGTAACCATTGCATTTTAAATAATCCATATTTTAATAAAACCATTTTGTGAGATTTTTTTGTTGTGGAGAAGAAAAAAGGTTTTATCGTTTTAATGAAATACTTACAAATTATACAATTATTTGAAAAATATAGGCAGGGTGTATTTCGTAAGGAGTTGGACTATAAAAGGCAAAATGAAAGTGGAAGTAAAAAGTGGTTAAATTATTCTAGTCTTGGACTTTGTTTAACATTTGACCAAAATAAAGGAATTCTGAAGACTACCAAGAATATGTGTGTTTGTATATGTATGTTTGTGTGTTTGTGTGTATGTGTGTTTGTGCATTTGTGTGTTTGTGTGTTTGTATGTGTGTGTAATATCATAGTAATGTGATTGTACAGCATGCATACTTTTTTCAAGAAAGGATCCTGAACAACACAGCATAAATGTCAAGGGTCACCTTTTTCATTCCAGAATGGCAGGGTACAGTTTATCAGGAGGTTTGGACCTCATTTGGAACCAGTTGAAGTAAAATCCAAGAAATGATCCAGAAGTAAACAATTAATTGGAGAGATTTTCATTTTCTCGGAGAATCCACCACCCCACAAAATTAAGAATTCCTCTTCATTTGGGAATTTGGTCCTGGCAAGAAACTCTTAACAACAGGATTATAATGGAAAAACAAAGAGTAAATAAATAAATGTATGTAGGTATGTATATATCAATATGTGTGTGTGTGTGTGTGTGTGCACGTGTATGTATAATATATATATATATATATATATATATATATATGTGTGTGTGTGTGTGTGTATATATATATGTGTGTGGATAGGCCTGTGTATGTGCGAAATGCTAATTGCTCCTGGTTGTATAAAACTCTGTGTCTATGTGCCTGTGCCTATAGGCATGTGTGTGTGTGTGTGTGTGTGTGTGTGTGTGTGCGTACACAAAAAACACTCAAAATAGTTTCCTGGTTTAAGAAAATGGTAAGAAGATTTTTTGTTGCTAAGAAGAGAAACAAGTGGGTGATCAGTCAGTGATGGCCACTGCTTTGTGCTGGTGGAATGCAAAGGAGAGTGAAGAGGAGGAGGAGGTGGAGGCAGAAGAGGAGGAAGCTGAAGAAATTCTATCAGTGTGTGGATGTAACTCCAACGACCAGATGGTGAGGTGGATGTGCATTGTATGTGTTGTGTGTGCGTGTGTGTAGGTGGGTGGGTGGGTGGCTTGAGTTCTGTGTTTATCTCTGTATGTCTGGATATTTAGGTACATATGGGTGTGTGTGTGCATGTGTGTGTGTGTGTGTGTGTGTGTGTATGTAGACGAATGTTAAAAAAACAATGCAAGAACAATATATATACACACATATATATATATATATATATATATATATATGTGTGTATATGTATTATCTCATCACCATCATCATCATCATCAAATTTACCCTAATCCTCATCATCATCGTCATTGTTTAATGTCCCTTTAAATAATGATGGTGATGATGATGGTGGTGGTGGTATTATACATATATATTCTTTTACTCTTTTACTCTTTTACTTGTTTCAGTCACTCGACTGTGGCCATGCTGGAGCACCGCCTTTAGTCGAGCAAATCGACCCCAGGACTTATTCTTTGGATGCCTAGTACTTATTCTATCGGTCTCTTTTGCCGAACCGCTAAGTTACGGGGACCTAAACACACCACCATCGATTGTCAAGCGATGTTGGGGGGACAAACACAGACACACAAACACATACACACATATACATATATATATACATATATACGACAGGCTTCTTTCAGTTTCCGTCCACCAAATCCACTCACAAGGCTTTGGTCAGCCTGAGGCTATAGTAAAAGACACTTACCCAAGGTGCCACGCAGTGGGAATGAACCCGGAACCATGTGGTTGGTAAGCAAGCTACTTACCACACAGCCACTCCTGCGCCTATATGTATATATTTCATGTATTATTTTTTATTAATGTCTACACACACACACACACACACACACATAAGCACTGTATATACATGTGTGTGCGTATGTATACGGCTACATATGTATGTATTTATATATGTATTTGTAGAGAGAGAGAGAGAGAGAGAGAGAAAGATAAGCAGACTGGCAAATAGATGCATGAATAGAATTGATAAAGGAGAGAGGGGGAGATGGAAGGAGGGGGAAAGAGAGAGGGAGAAAGAAAGGAAGAAATACAGACAAAGAGGAAAACAATGTGTGTGAAAGTGGCTGAAACTATGCACGTTTGTGTGTGTGTGTGAGTGTGTGTGTGTGTAGTGTGTGTGTGTGTAGTGTCCCTGCTTATCTTCATCTATGTAAATATGTGTGGATATATGTATCACATGTGTAAATGAATGTGTGTATGCATGCATGTGTTAGCCTAAGGATGCGAGGGTGTGTGTGTATGTATAAGTGGATATATATATATATGTGTGTGTGTATTTGTATATACATATGCATGTGTGTATAGATCCACCCACGCCATACCCAGCTGAATCAAAAAGTAAAATGAAAAAAGTTAAAAATAACACCAACAACAGATAAAAAAAAACACAAAAGAGTACAGTGAAGTACAGTAGTAGCTTTGTACCCACACTCACACCCACCCACCCACCCCTATGTGAATGTGTAAATTGGTAAAGGGTAAATGCCACCGAAGATAATGATCCTGTGTTTTCTGCACACGGGGAGGGGGGGGGGCGTAAGGATTATGCATTGGCAAATGGGTGTGTATACACACATACAAATATACGCACACACAAATATACACACAGACATACACACACACAGATATAGACATTTATATATATAATACATACATAT
>NC_142950.1:38013156-38015656 GCF_046866305.1 Octopus bimaculoides | reverse complement strand
GCCCACAGTTCTGCCAACTCACCAGCTTAGTAATAATAATAATAATAATAATAATAATAATAATAATAATAATAATAATAATAATAATAATAATAAAACATAATTGTTTCTAATTTAGGCACAAATGTCTACTATGCAGGATTTGAACTCAGATCATGAAGAGCCAGAGGAAATCCAGCAAATCATTTTGTTTCATGCTTTAAATAAAGATGGTGATGATGATGGTAGAAGTGATGGTCATGGTGGGGTGGGGTGGGAGAGATGAGGATAATGATGATGATGGCAGTGGTGGTGGTGGTGATGACAATGATAATATTAAGTTGATAAATAAATAGTTTGAGAAGAGATAAATATAACTGGTTGGAAGCATCACCACGAAAATAGATTGTTCCTGCAGAAGCAGCAACATTCTCTGTGATTACCCAACCAATTCTTAAATAAAAAGACATAAATAAATAACCACATTTATGGAACCAGCATAACAGCTATCTGGCAAGATTTCTTCCCCCACTTAGTGCCAGATGGGAGGACTCATCTGCCACAAGGAAGAAATTCAAGCCTTGAGCTAGGAAAAAATATCGGTTTGGACATGTTACTCAAAACACAAAGAATTACATAACAATAGATTAGCCAAGGGCGGAGTAATAGATACTACAAATGTGTGTGTGTGTGTGTGTGTGTGTGGTATACAGTGCAATTATTATATCAAATATAACAACACTACATCTTATACTGTACCCTATCCACTCCAGCTGATACTGTACCCCTGCCCCATAACACTTAATCTACTGCAACACCAAGCAAACTCATACACTGTTCTCTTTTTTACTTGCTGCATAAAAATCCCATCCCCCCCAGTGCCCCGTCACACAACACTCCCATTGCTGTGGCCCCTACCCAAGCTCTGACCCCTCTACACAAAGCAATGCCCTTCTACTGCTCCCTCTGTTTATACTGGAATACAATTGTCTCTTTGACTCTTCTTATTATTCAGAACTCTGTCATTTGTGGTGTTGGCCTAAATACTAAAGACACAATATTCTTATCTAAGATGGAATTGGTAAGAAGATTTCTCTTGTAATAACAGCAGCAGCAGCAATAATAATAATAATAACAATAATAATAATAATAATAATAATAATAATAATAATAATAATAATAATAATAATAATAATAAGAAGAAGAAGAAGAAGAAGAAGAAGAAGAAGAAGATGTTTGCTCTTAAATGTCGCTTCCCAAACAGTACATATATGACAGATGATGCCACTCTAATCCTTATTAAAAAATCATTTACATAAAGAATTTGAAAGCAAAAGTGAAATAATGTCAAGTATCATCTGTTGGCCCTAACGACGATTGGGTTTCCTTGTAAGACTGCATTCCTCCAGCCAAAGTCACTGACTCTTACAAGATACGGTTACCAGAATGCTGTGAATGTGTATGGCGTTGTGGTTAGGGTGTTGCACTCTCGATCACAAGATCATGGTTTCAATTCCTGGAGCAGGCTGTGTGTTGTATTCTTGGGCAAAACACTTCATCGCATGTTGTTGCAGTTCACTCAACAGTCAATGTGTTTCAGTAACTGATGGGAAGTTAACTCTGCGATGGACTGCCATCCTATTCCAGAAGGAGTGCTGTGATCTTGGTCATTCATATGCCACAGAAACAGTGTAACTGGCTCCTATGGGCCCTGGGACTCAAGGCGGTATTGTTCAGGGTTTGTTGATGATGACGATGATGATGATGATGATGATGATGATGACGACAACGATGTTCCTCTACATCAGTGGTTCTCAACCAGAGTCCATATAATCCTTGAGGGTCTATGTAACCCTTGGGGGTACACATAAGAAATGGAGACAAGTTGAAGCCCCCACCACCACCACCACCACCAGTACTGAAGTTTGAACTTAAGTTCTCACTCTACCTCCCTACTGTGGACTTAGTGAGATGTGGGGTGGTTGATCCTGTTTGTCAGTCAGGTAGACTGAAGGGAGCAGGGCTAAGAAAGAAAGAATGAAAGAAAGAAAGAAAGAAAGAAAGAAGAGAAAGAGAGAAAGAGAGAGAGAAAGAAAGAAGAATGAAAATAGTGACATACAAAAGATGATTGTGGGGTTGCGGTGGGGAGGGGCAAGCAGGAAAAGAGAGATAAAGAAAGAAGGAAGGAAAATCAGACAAGCAAACCCTCTCAGAGTGATACTCTCCCTCCTCCTCCTCCTCCTCCTCCTTTCACCCACTCAGTCACTCCCACTCTTATTCTTTTCTGTCTCCTACCACTCCTCTTCTTGATAACTGTTGCTCTTAAGACATAAACCACCTACCTATCACCCCACCCCCACCACCATTACCAACAACAGCACACACACACACACACACACACACACACACACACACACACACACACACACACACAGATTCCTCCCCAACGCTGCTGCCACCAAATAAATATCTACAGCAATTTTTCTTTCTGTCTTCTTCTTCTTGTGGTGGTGGTGGTGGT
>NC_142950.1:38005656-38008156 GCF_046866305.1 Octopus bimaculoides | reverse complement strand
GCTTGCATAACACTACATACCTGCATAATACTACATACCTGCATAACAATTGGTCCAAAGAGACTGGAATATATTACAGTGTAATGTGGTCAACAATTCAGATAGTGGTTATTATGACTAGTAATTAGTACTAAGTTTGAAATCTTTTTAAACTGTCGGATATTTTTTATGTCTTTAAACTAATAGTTATACAGTTACATAACCAAATGGATTTTTCTCTGAAGATGTGATATTTACAGCTTGCATAATAGCATTATGATGTAAGAATTGTTGAAACAGCAGTAGGAAAGAATGTATTGGGATATCATTGTTGTTGTTTCTGTTAAACAAGAATGTATTAGGGTCTCTTATCTAAAACATCTCCATTAATTCTCCACAATTGCCTCTTTGGTACCTTTCCACCTTTCTATCATTAATCTCTATAACACTCTTTCCACTCACTCTTTCAGTTGTACTTTGCTGTGGAGTACAAGAAATGGAGTGTGGGTGGGTGGGAGGAGTACAGTCAATTGTATTTTCCCCAATAAAGTACTTGATTGGTGTTATTTTATCAGAAAGCATGAAAGGCTAAGTCAACTTTCAAGGCAGGATTCAAACTCACAACATATTTGTAACTAATATGTTTACCCCTTTATCAATTGCATCCCTAATTTCATGTTAACCTCTTCCTACAAAATTTCTTCCCCTTCATAATTTTAAATAAACCCTTCATGAGTTGCACCCCAATTTTTTTCTGTTTCTTTTTTCTTTTTTTAGCGAAAACCAATTGTAAAATTAGGGTGATTTTATAGCCCTGAGTAACCACAATACCATGAGACATTTGCTACAGTTTTCTACCAATTCTGCCAACACACTGCCCCCCCCCTACGCACCCCCACCTCTGCTCAAATATTGACCTTACTCTAATCATGTGGAAACCTCATTCAGTTTGTCTAGTTTTTTTTTTATCAAACATTTTGTGGGTGGGTGGGTGAGTCTTGTCCCCCCCTCCTTTCCTAAATCCATAATTTCAACATTTCCTCATCATTTATTCTCTGCTAATAAATCAGGAAACACCTCTGGAGGGGGGTTGGGGGAGGAACGGTTGATTGCAAAGCAGAGAGTGACAGACATTGGTGCTACTGGTTCTGATGGTGGTGGTGGTGGTGTGGAGCTGGTGGTGTGATGGAATTTTAGTTGGAGCGGAGGGAGAAGAGGTGCGTGGGTGGGGTGGGGGGCAGTCATCTCCTTCCTTCCTAATATACAGCTCATGTTTACCTTTGAACCAAGGATTACCTCGACACAAACACACACACACACACACACACACACACACACACACATGCACTCATACATGTATGTTCTATATTATTTTATATCACATTTTATATAGATGTGTGTGTGTATGTGTATATATATATATATATATATATATATATATACATACATGCATATACATATATATATATACACACACAAACACACACATATATATATATATATAGATAGATAGATAGATAAATAGATACATATATACACACACACACACACATATATATATATATATACCCAGATATATATGTATATATGATATAAATATTCATATGTGTGTATATATGTGTGTGTGTGTGTATGTGTGCATATGTCTATGGGATTATACAAATTATTATAATTTCTCTGTAAAGTGGGACAGGAATGCAAGGAGTTGGGAGGGAGGGAGGGAGGGAGGGACATGTGCAGCAGCAGGGAATGAGGGGATACTCTGTGTGCGTGTGTGTGTGTGCTTGTATGTTTGCTCGAAAGATGGCTTTACTCAGCTGAGCCCTGCCAAGTCTCTCTCTCTCTCTTCCTCCTTTCTCTCTCTCTCCCCCTTTCTCTCTCTCTCTCTCTTGTTCTTTTCTTCCACCTCATCCCCACCCTGCCATTCCTACAACACCTCCCCCCACCCGTCTGCTTCATTCCCTTCTCAGAGGATGTCCAGGGTGGGGGGGGGCGAAAGAGATGACAAAAATCAGATTTTTTTGTTTTAATCCACAGACAAATCCTTAAACACCCCCACCCCCACCCCCACCACCACCACCGCCACCGCCACCACCTCCTTTCCCTTAATTATGCACTTCCTCCCCACCTTCCTTCGCGTCCCTCACCCCAGGATGAGTGGAGGACAGTGAGAAGGAAGGAAAGCAACAGGGTTGGTGGGTAGGTGGGTGGGGGAAGGGTGCAGAGACCCCAGGGTCAAAGGTTATTGCAGAGGAAGGTGACTCTTGTGTGCCAAGGGCTGACACAGTGAAATGTAGGGGGGGGATGAAGGGTGCTGGGGTGGGTGGGTGGGGGGGTGGAATGCATGTGTGTATGTGGGGTGGGGGGAAGGGTGGTGAGTGTAATGAGGGAAATGGGTTTTTTATCGGGATTTGATGTGACTGTTTGAAAAGCTGTTCAAAGAGTATCTGGCTTACATATGCAATCTGTGTGTGTTGATGGGGACACACGGACACACACATATAAATGTATATATACAGTA
>NC_142950.1:37990656-37993156 GCF_046866305.1 Octopus bimaculoides | reverse complement strand
GGGGGGGGAGAAAGAGAGTCAGACAGAGAAGGGGAGGGGAGGGAGAGCAAGAGAGATAGACAGATGTAGACTTGTGGACAGATAGCAAGGGAGAGAGAGAGAGAGGGGGGGAGAGAGAGAGAGAGAGAGAGAGAAGAGTGATAGACAGATAGCTGGATGGCCAGATAGATTCTAGATAAATAGGTAGATAGATGGATATATATATATATATATATATATATATATATATATATATATGTATATATGTATATATATATACATATATATATATATATATATATATGTATATATATATATATATATATGTATGCATGTATATATATATATATATATATATATATATATATATATATATATATACATGTAAATTTTGAATGACAAGAAATACAGAGAGAGAGAAAGAGAGAGAGAGAGTAAGAGCAGAGATAGATAAAGTATGCTGGCAGGTAGGTAAGAAGGTATGTGTGTGTCTGAGTGGAAGGGTAGATATATGGAGTGAAAAAGTAGTAGGTAGGTGGGTGGTTATAGAGGTAGCTAAAAACATAAGATAGATGGATAGATAGATGGATGGATAGATAGGTAGATAGATAGATAGATAGAGAGAGAGAGAAGGAGATAGATGGATAGAGGGATAGATACACGGCAGGCGGGTGGAGAAAAATGATGAAATCCAGGTGGAAGATGGGTAAGTGAGGAAAGGGGTGAAGGTTAGAGGTAAAGGAGAAAAGATGTTGCCGTTAGGCTCTTGGAAACTCTGAACTGGTTGACCTTTGATCAATAACGTTCCAGCCATGGCCATCCCATGTGTTTTTAGATTTCTAGGACTTGATTGTCCAACATGGCCTCCCAGTTTTTGTTTCTCAGATGATTGTCGGTGATTTGAGGGAGATTGGTAGGTTTTCTTGGTCTGTGACAGAGGCATTCCAGGGAGAAGGTTTGCTACAAGTGGTGGGGGGCACTGAGGAAACTAGAGGAGACGGTGGGAGTGGTGTGCCATGGTTGTTGTTGTTGTATAGACCCATATTAGCCCGAGTAATGATGCTGATAAAGGTGGGGTTGTCTGATGGTCCCTAATATATTATTTCTGGGTGAAACCTTCTCTCAATCTATCATAGGACAGTCTTCTTGAAGATTATTTCAGCTTTGGGAGGGTCATTATACCAACAATGAACCCACACACTGATTCTGTTTCACTCCTTTATTATTTACTTATCAACTGGTTAATTATTTGACCAATTCAATAATCAAGGAAGGAAAAAAGAAGATGCAAGGTAGGAGGATAAAAAGAAAGAAAGAAAGAAAGAAAAACGAAGAAAGAAAAGAAGGAAGGAAGGAAGGAAGGAAAGGTTGTAAACAAAATAAAGATGATGAGGAAGATGATGATGATGAGGAGGATTTAGAAGAACAAGAAGGAAAAGAGGAAGAAAGAAAGAAAGAATGAAACAGAGGAGGAGGAGGGGGAGGAAGAGGAGGAGGAGAGGGAGGAGGAGGAGGAGGAGGAGGAGGAGGAGGAGGAGGAGGAGGAGGAGGAGGAGGAGGAGGAGGAGGAGGAGGAGGAATTAGAGAGGATTGATGTGAAGAAAGAGAGGAGTTGAGAAGAAGGAAATCTTGTGAGAGGAATGGCGGAAGAGGGGGGAGGAGGGGGAGGAGGGGTGTGTGACAAATAGCAGACTTGAGAAAATTGCAAAAAGCTGTCATTGTTTACAATTCAGTGTGTGTGTACGTGTGTGTGTATATGTATATATGTGTGTGTGTATGTGTGTATATATGCATATATACACATATATATATACACACACACATCTACACATCTACACATACTGTATTATGTTAATGGAGGTGGGGATAGAAGTAGTGGTGGTGGTGGTGTTGTTGTTAAGGTCTCGGTCAGTCTTGGGGCTAGAGTGAAAAACACTTGGCCAAGGTGCCACACAGCAGGACTGAACTTGAAACCACGTGGTTACCAAGTGAGCTGTTCTTGATGTCAGCATTGTTGTTGTGTGTTTGTGTTGTAGTTGTTGGTGGTCGTAACGGCGAGGTTGTGTTGGTGCTGGTAGAGAGAGAGAGAGAGAGAGAGAGAGAGAGAGAGAGAGAGGGACATCTTTAAGAGACAAATTCAGAGGCGTGGCACTAGTTGTATTTTTGATGTTGTTTGGTGGAATCGGTAGAGCTTCAGACAAAATGCCTTGTGGTATTTGTCGGGAGATCTTTAGATGCTGAGTTCAGATCCCAGTAAGGCTACCTTTGCCGTTTATTCTTCCTGGGTCAATGAAATATGTCGTAGTCAATGTAGCGCTGGGGTTAATTTAGGTGACTAACCCCTCCTAGCAAAAGTGTGATGATGGTGGTGGTGGTGGTGGTGGTGGTGAGTGTAATAATGTTTGTGGTGTCATTGTTGATGCTGTTTGTGATGGTGATGATGATGCCTACAGTGGAAACAATTATTGTTGTTATTGATGTTGTTGATGCTGTTGTTGCTGTTGTCGTTGGTTGCAGAGAG
>NC_142950.1:37973156-37985656 GCF_046866305.1 Octopus bimaculoides | reverse complement strand
CTTGAGCAAAGCACTTCATTTCACGTTGCTCTGCAATCATTTCCTAATTTGACAGGTGAGATGCTGTGCACCTGTACAGATTATTCTCTAAGACCTAAAACTTCTTTATTCAAATTGCCTTCCTTGAAACCTGCATTATCCCATAAGCTTCGAGATTTCAACAACGTGATTGTACATTTTTTTTAATGACATTGTATGGTAGGTGTGAGAGGCTGGATCTGGCCAGGTTACACATAAAACATGTGGAAAATATAGTTCTGATAGGAATGGTCTAAATGGTAAAGTGTTAAGTCATGAAATTCTCACCCACCCCCATTCTAATATAATGAAGGGTTCCATTTGGTAAAGAACTCAAGACTTCATTCATTGAAACTAAAGCAAAACTCATTCATTCTTCCATGTCTTCTGTATTACTGCATATTTGAAGACAATAAGAGAATAAAAGAATTAGAGAAACTTGAAAATACAAGCTATTGTTGTTATTATTATTATTATTGTTATTATTATTATACATGGAGGCTGTTTTTTTTTTAACTTTAGAAATGTCTTTGGATTAAATAACAGAAGATTCTGTGTTTTGGTAATTAGTGCAGAGAATGGGAAAGAAACAGAAATGGTACTGTAGGAATGGATTAGTTAAACATTATGAATACATACATACATACATACAATTGTTACAAAACTGATTTTTTGATAAACATATGCACCAGAATGAAAAGGTGTGTGTGTGCATGTGTATGCGGGGTGTATGTATTTATGTATCCAAGTATTTATGAATGGCCTTATGTATGAGCTAATTAAAATATTAATGAGGCTGCGAATATAAAAGATGTGTGTGTGTGTGTTAAATGATGACATACTTAGATAAGAACAAAGGGATTCCTGTTTGTTTATGCACATTCTTAGTATTTATGTATGTGAGGAAATGCATATATGTGTGTATGTATGTGTATAAATCTATCTATCTATCTATCTATCTATCTACATATATATATATATATATATATATATATATATATATATATATAAACAAATAGTAAATGAGTATATGCATATATACGTACAGGTATATATATATATATATATATATATATATATATATATATATATTTCACCATTCATCATTTAACATTCATTGCCCATGCTGGCATATAAATATACATACATATATACATATATATATATCATCATCATCGTTTAACGTCCGCTTTCCATGCTAGCATGGGTTGGACGATTTGACTGAGGACTGGTGAAACCAGATGGCTGCACCAGGCTCCAATCTGATCTGACAGTGTTTCTACAGCTGGATGCCCTTCCTAACACCAACGACTCCTAGAGTGTAGTGGGTGCTTTTACATGCCACCGGCATGAGGGCCAGTCCCGCGGTACTGGCTACGGCCATGCTCAAAATGGTGCTTTTTACGTGCCACCAGCACAGAAGCCAGTCAAGACGGCGCTGGCATTGGTCACATTCGGACGGTGCTTTTTACGTACCACCAGCACGGGGATCACAACTACAATTTCCATTTGAATTTGATTTTGATGTTGATATATATATATATATATATATATATATATATATATATATAAATATATATGAGAGAGAGAGAGAGAAAGAGAGTGACAGACAGACAGACAGACAGGTAGACAGATATATTTTAATGTTTGTTTTAATGTGAAATTAAGTTTAAAAACATTTAATATTAAACTGAAGGCTTACTTCACACTTTCTAGAAAAGTACATTAATTTTGATAAGAAAAAAGATTGACTGTGACTTCAAAGATTTTGCTTGTCAGTGACCTGATGGCTGGTAAATGGAAACTTTGAAGTCACTGTCAAACCTTTTCCTCATAAGAAAAATTAATTAATAAATATGTGTATGTGTATATGCATATGTATCTATGTATGCATGTATGAATGTATTTGTGTTTGTAGGTAGGTAGGTGTGTGCTTGTGTGTTTTTCTGCGTGCACATGTGTGCACATGTGTGCATGCACGTGTGTGTGTGTGTGTGTGTGTGTGTGTGTGTGTGTGTGTGTGTGCACGTGTTAGACACGTTCCCATGTCCATTTGAAGATGAAGTTTTCTTCCAAGTCTGAAATATTTCTTCTCATATCTGGGGAAGATACATTTTTTTCATATCTGTGCAAATCCATTTTTCATTTCTTATGAAATATATTTTTCTAAATAAATAAACAAACAAAAATTCTTGAAATATTCCAAAAGATTCAATAAAGATAGAAAAAGAACATTCGCTGATAGAGTAGGGTTAGGGTTAGGAAGAAGAAGAAGAAGATGGTGGTGGTGGTGGTGGTGGTAGCGGCAGTGGTGAGGAGGATGATGAGGATGACAGTGGGGGGGCAGGTGGTGGTAGTCCCCTCTCTCTCTCATTCTTTCACCTATCACTGTTTCTCTCTCTCTCCCTCTCCTTCTCTCTCTCTCTTTCTCTCTCCCTCTCCTTCTCTCTCTCTCTTTCTCTCTCCCTCTCCTTCTCTCTCTCTCTCTTTCTCTCTCCCTCTCCTTCTCTCTCTCTCTCTATCTATCTATAGATAGAGAGATAGATACATGCATACATTACCCCCCTTTCTCTCTGTATCTTCTCTCTCCTCTTCTCCCTCCCTTTATCACATTGCCATTTGCTTCATTCCCCCTCTCTTTCTTCTCCTCCTTTGCTCCTCTTCCTACCGTCAACCCCCCCCACATCTTTCTCTTCCTCATCTTTAACCTTTATCCTCTCTTTCATCCTCTCTCTCTCTCTCTCTCTCTCTCTCTCTCTCTTGTGCAATTCCTCATCCTTCTCCTCTTTACATAAACCTTTCTGTTTTCTTAATTCTCTTCCTCCTCTTTCCCTCTATCTTTCTCTCTCACTATTTCCCCTCCTCCTCCTCCTACTATCTCTCTCCTTCTTTGCTGTCTTTATTTCGTCTTCTCTCTTTATTCTCCTTTATCTCCATTCTCATTACACACACACACACACATGCACTCATACAACCTACACACACACTTGCGAGCGCGCATGCACGCACGCACACACACACACACAGATGCACACAGGCACACAGGCACGTGCGTACAAAATCAGAGAAACGGAGAGGTAAATAGAGAAGAGGAAGGGAACGAAGTTTAAGAAATGAAAGAGTAAGGAAAGGCCAAGAGACATATATGGAGAGACAGAGAGAGAGACAGAGAGGCAAACGGAGAGAGTGAGAGAGGAACAGAGAGGAGGAGGAGGAGGAGGAGGAGGAAGAATAGACTGGAGAATTAATGGTAGAGTTAGACAGAGATGTTGAAACATTGTGAGAGAATGGGAGAGAGAGAGAGAGAGAAATAAGAAAAGTTAAGGTAGAAAGAGAGAGGGAGAAAGGAAGAACGAAAAGAAGTTGAAGGAAAGGGGAGTAGAAAGAGACGAGGCTAAGGAGGAACTCTATCGCCGTCACCATGGCCACCATGGCCACCCCGCCGCCGCCGCCGCCGCCGGCTTCGGCATCGTCTCCTTCGCCGATCAGTTGGAGCCCAGTCAAAGAGCCGAGCCAACCCTGATCAGATTACGGCAAGTCAAGGGAGACAACTTTTCCTTAAATGGTAATAGTTGCTCTGTTGTAACCTTGTCTGTTGTAGTCAGGCAGCTTCACTGTGGTGGTGGGAGGAGGAGAGAGAGTGAGAGAGAGAGAAACAGAAGGACAGAGAGAGAGAGAGTTTATTTACGCACGCGCGTGTATGCGCGTCTATGTTTATTATTATTATCATTATTATTATTATTTGTATATACACACACGCGTGCGCTGTGTGCGCTGTGTGCGCTTTGGGTGCGTGTACATGTGTGTGTGTGTGTGTGTGTGTGTGTGTGTGTGTGTGTGTGAGTGAATGCGTGAGCGAGCTTGTTATATGTACGTGTGTGTATGTGTGTGTATGTGTACGTGTGTGTGTGTGTATGTGTATGTGTGTATGTGTATGTGTGTGTGTCTGTGTGTGTGTGTGTGTGTGTGTCTGTGTGTGTGCTTCTAACTTTTAATCAACACTCCACTGCCCCCCCCCCACGCTACCTGTCAGTCTGTCTGTCTGTGTGGGGTTACAGGGATGAGGGGTGACGGGGAGATCATCTGTATAGATATATATATATATGTATCTATATATATATGCATGTATATATATATATGTGTGTGTGTGTGTGTATATATGTGTGTGTGTGTGTGCGTATGTGTGTGTGTGTGCGTATGCGTGTGTGTGTGTATATATATGACCACCACCACCACCACCAGTACTATATTCCCCTGCAGGACTGTCTGTCTGCCTGTGTGCTCGGTGCTGAGTGGTGATGGAGATGGTGATATGTCTAGTGATAGTAGGCGGACGGTGGGGCTGTATAAGGTGGTGATGCGTGTATGCATGTATGTGTGTGTAGCGTAACTACCCCCTATCCAATTCTGCGTGTTTGTGTGTAGCATAATCCCCGTTACGTCCCCACCCCGACCCAAACTACCTTTCTCTCCCATCCCTTTGCCCTTCTCCTGAATATCTTGTTAATTAGACCCAATGTAATATCCTTGTCATGTCAGGTAAATCCTGCTACGGGTACCTTGTAATTCAGTACGACTCGTTTTTTGATCGGGTGGTTGGTGACTAAACCGGACCCCCGCCATCTGACTTTTCAGGTAAAGAGGGTGTTGCGAACACCCTGCAAGGACGGAAAACAAAACCTGTCAAAGGACGGATTAGCCCATTGTGACAGAACAACCATCCACATTTGCAGTTTCTTATAAAAATAAAAAAACACATCTTGCACGTGCGGTTGGAAAACCACGCAGTGGGTCCAAGACTTTTTATTATTATCATTATCATTATTATTTTTTGTTGACTCATTAAAATGATTTGTCTTGAAATTGCACAAATATTATTACATAGGCACAAAGCCTGTAATTGTTGTTGGGGAAGCATTCGATTAAATCGACCCCAGTTCTCAACTGGTACCTCTTTTATCGATCAGGAACGGATGAAAGGCAAAGTCAACCTCGGCAGAATTTGAACCCAGAACGTAAAGACGGACGAAATGGTACTAAGCATTTTGTTCGGTGTGCTAAAGAATCTGCCAAGTCTCCGTCTTTACAAATATATTACAACTCGACCGTTATATGATATACACCATACAGAATACTCCCGTAAGAAACCTCATTTTGTCGAACCGCTAAGTTATTGGGACGTAAGTAAATTACCAGTAGTCAACCTGTGACACACACACACACACACTGAGAATTCCTTTCAACGCTGGTTTGTAGATTTTGTAGCGTTATGCAGTGAAGAAGGTGAATAAATAGATTGCACCTCCAGCGGTCGATGAAACTGCCTAAAACAACAGCTATATAAACCTCACATCATACCACACAGTCTTTAATATTTTTTTCTAATTCGGCAGAAGCACAGTTAAATGCGGGGTAACAAGTTATTTTTGTGACGAACAAAATATTTTTTAACAATAAAAAATGTACCCATAACATTAGAATCAACGACAATTCTTCAGAGGCAAGGGAGAGAACTCAGATCTTTAAAATCATAAAGTTCTCTACCTTGCCCATTTTTTTTTTTTTTTTGCGAGAAATGTCATGATCACTAATTATCTTTTTTCCTCTCATTATTTACTCCTGAGAATGAATTAGTTATATCGCGAAAGAATTGATTTAGTTTTTTAACAAAACTGCAAAAATTGTTTTATTCATTTTCCATTTATTTTTAAATAGTTCACATCTACAACCTGATCGCTTCCATTCAGATTGAAGTATCTTAACCTATACTTGACTATATATTCTTCATACAGAAGGCATCCCTGAGAAATTTCTCAATGTCATTACGTTAATTTTCAAAATCTTGGAATAATCTTCATACAAAAACTAATACATACATACATACATACATACATACATACACACATACGTACATACCTTCATATATACATACATACAGACAGACGAACACATACACACACACACACACATATACATACATTCATACATACATACATACATACATACATACATACATACATACATATATCCATGCACACCAGCTCTTTGTAGCTTTAGAGTGAGGGTCAGTGCTCGTAACCCGACCCAACATGGCGGTTTGACCACGAAGTCTAATCAGGCTGAAACGGCTGCAGTGACCAACAAGCTGGACGTTTTACACTGAAGTGGCCCTCTCAAATGGATTGCTTCCAGGGGACACACACACACACATACATACATTTACACATATACATGCATACACACATGCATGCACATACATACAGACATATACACATGCATATGCATACACTCATACAAAGAAACAGGCAGACAGACAAAGAGATATAAACGGAGGAAGGGGTAGAGATGGGTACATTGAGGGAGTGGTAGAGAAAAAGCAGGCAGACGACATGGAAAGAGGGAGAGGGGGAGGGAGAGAGAGCGGAGATTTGATGAAAGAAAGAATGAAACAAAATAAAGACGAGACTTGTTGATGGTGGTTGGCAAAGCTGGAGCAAGAGAGAATGTGAAGAACGCTGAATATGTGTGTCCGTGTGTGTGTATGTGCATGTGAGTGTGTTTGAGTGTGTGTGTGTGTGTGTGTGTGTGTGTAATGTTGCTGTTGCAGCATTTTCTGTCTGGAGCTGCCAGGGAAGGAGTCTTGGAAACGGAGGAGGAGTGGGAGGGGGAGCGACAGGTATATTTGCCTCCTGCTGCCTGTTGCCACACTTCTGTTCTCTTCATAACTTTCGCTGTCTCAGTCTGCCGCGGATGCGTCTACCTATATCTGTATGCACACACGCACACACACACACATTTATGCATATATCTATCTATGTATATATGTATATGTATATGTATATATATATATATATATATATATATATATATATATATATATATATATATATATATATATATATATATATGTATGTATGTATGTTTGTATGTATGTGTATGTATGTACGCGAGAGGGGCGAGTCAGATAGCAGAGAGAGAGAGAGAGAGAGAGAGAGAGAGAGAGAGAGAGAGAGGGAGGGAGATGAAATTTAATAAAGTTGATAGAAAGTTGCAGCTTATAATTTCCTATTGTTTCCTCTGTCAAAGTTTAAGAATTGTTTTAAAGGAATTCCAGCAATAAAATAAAGGTTGGGAGTCGCGCAAAAGCGGAGAGAAAACGTGTCCAGCGAAGGAATAATGGAGGCGGCGGCGGTAGGGTGAGGGGTGACAGTCTGAACATTAAAACAACGATAGATGCCAAATGTTGAAGTCTTTAGAGACCAGTTTTATTCAAGTGAAAGGAACCAGTTGTCGTCATTGTACCATGATTGCTGTCGTCTGTCTTTTGAAGCTTCAACAGAAAAAGGAGTTTGTCGGAGCAGGGGAGACAACTCTTTCTGGCTTGTTTCCTCTGTGCTTTGTCGATACCTCGGAAATTACATTTTAATATCGATCTCTAATTGATCAGATATTGATTTAACTACTTCATATTATCGATAGCCATATCAAAGAGAAATTCAAGTATAAATTCCAAATCTATCTGCTACAACAGTGGTCCATAGGTTTCTCCTCAAGTTTTATTGCTGACTGAAACCATGAGTTAAGGATTCTGAATGGCCGCAAACAAGTTTAACATTAACAGCACCACGAACAGTCTTCTGCAGCTGGAGGACAGAAGTGAAAAAGAAGCCCTTGACATTGGCGATACCAGAACCGAAATCTAAAACTGAGTTATTTTCAACCAGACATGACAGACCAAAGTGCGGAAGAGCTTCTCGGAAAGATTCCTGGCCGAACATATATTTAACCAAGTGTGAGCAGAAAATAGGAAAGGAATTAAGGAATTCAAGCAAATATAAGATCAGGTGTCTTTAATTGGCTGACCATACAACCAGGAGACCTCGGAGAACTGGTTTACAGTTTGACACGCTTACATACTCAGGTTCTGCAAATCTGGTCCCACTTATGACTGAATTGTTTAGGGAACAATTGAACCTTTTGAATGTGATCTCAGTCCAAAGACGACAAAATATCCAAGAATGGTAGGAAAAGTTCCTGAGACAAAATTCTTTGTTGAGGCTACTGAGGTTGAGAGAATTCTCGAGGGATTTATCTCTGGAGGAAGATATATTTAGCTCCAGTAAAATACCTGGTTAAGAGGAAGAAACGAATAAATGTCGATGTCCACAACGGGTATGTTTGGTACAACGTCTTATCTGAGTGTATGCAGGTTCGATCTCTTACAAGGGACGCAATAAGTTATACAAATCCAACTAGTCATATTTTGTTTTAAGGAAGATGAATGCCTGAATGTCGCCGATTAGTTCGTCCTGCAGGATGACTTCAACAACCACATTCGGATAACTTAAGAGGAGTTCAGCAGTTCAGTGAAACATTCGCATTTGAGGATCACCTACACATCAGCAAAAGGATGTTGTAACTAAAGGTCACACCTCTTCTAGATGACATGTGCCATGGTTTATAAAACTACGACGACTGGGATTATCACTAACATGGAAGCTTGCTACTTCGGCCAGCTTTAGGTATCTGGATATGACCCATATTATTTCAAATGATGAAACTCCCTTAATGACGAGGGTAACCCTCAACGGGATTCTGTCCAAATGTATTTTCATCAGGGTCTACAGAGGCCCTTGATGCAATAACATATCCGCCAGTCACCCTTGCATTGTGCACACAGCATTTCGTAGGGGAACAGACGGACCGCCGGTCCACTTCACCCACTTCACCTTGGCCGCCTTTAATCATAGATCTGACAACAAAAGCCAGTCTATGAATACATATGGGACTGTCTTCAATAATTTTTCTCCCCGCTACACCGAGTCGCTCTTCGTACCACTTCGTGGACCCTAACAGCGATATAAAATCGGTAATCCTCTATGTTGTTGTTTACTTTGTCTTCGACAACCTGTATGAGACTTGTCTTTCCCGTTTATCTCTGCCACTGTTTTCTGTTGATCAACAAGCTGCTGCCAAAACGTCAACCTGTCCTTCCAACTGTGCTATTTCAGCTGTTAACAGCTGCTCGGTGACGTCATCACAATCCAAGATTTTTAAAATTAGTTTTGTTAAGATACGTGTACGTCAGCAGATTCTAATATACTGCCACACTTCTACCAAAACACAGTCGAAGTGAGGGAAAGAGTTATTTAGCAGAATGAGCAGATGTCCTACTCACACGCCCAATATTAACGGAACACTTTTTAAAACTACTGGTTGATTGGAATTCAATAACAGCATCACATGTTTACTCTCTACCAACATCTGGCGGACAACAGTCTATTTCTCACTACAACAGGTTCTCTGTCTTTTTAAGAAGAATAATGCCACCCATCTCGTGTGCTCCTGAAAGTCCTTCAGGGCAATGTTATAGTTATGCCATGACCCAAACATGATACTTGGAGAAGACCAGCAGCGAAGAGCAAATACTTTTGCCTTGGGTTCTCGACAAAACGTATCGGTCAAGCGGTGGTCACGTTTCCAGCGATTAACTGAAGCGCTGTCTGCTGGTTTCTGAGCACAATTTAAGCCACCCAGCAGAGACTTCCTCATTTTCCGCGCTCCACCCTTATATATTTAATATCTCTCTATCTCTATCTCTATCTATCTATCTATCTATCTATCTATCTATCTATCTATCTATCTATCTATCTGTTTGTCTGTCTGGATAGATAGATAGATAGATAGATAGATAGATAGATAGATAGATAGATAGATAGATAGATAGATAGATAGATAGATAGATTGACTTTAAGAAACATTTAGCAATGATAAGGAATATGGCTCCGCTGAATTCTGGGTAGAAAGGGAGAATTTGACATTAATTGCAAATACTGGAGGGATTGAAGTATTAATTCAAATATGAGAAAAGAGGAAAATAAATGCAAAAAATAGCTACAAGGTAGGAATAGGAATACAGAATGGAAAACGATGGCACTTGTTGTTGTTGTTGTTGTTGTGTATGAGAACGACGTTTAAGTTTATCTCAGCAATTTTTCGAAGACCAACATTCTCTGTTGCAGAGTGGAATGGCATTTGTGTTTCTGACGAGTTTTTATTGCAATCATCCATTTGCTTTTGTAATTGAGCTACTTTTGTAAATTGCTAAACACGTTTAATAAACATTCAGCGTTAAGAGGGCACGTGTCTGAGGGATACTCAGCCATTTTACATGCTAATGTAAGTAGAAGGCAGATCTGCTGATTAACCAGCTGAAATACTCATCGACGGAGATTTATTTACACACGCACGCGCGCGTGCGCGCAGTCGCTGCAACCAGTAAATACGTTCGGGAGGCTTTTGTTGTTTCATTATCGATTTCTTGATAAATTATGATTATTATTATTGATGGGAATAAATATCTGCTAGGTACAACGAAGCGATTTCTTTGTGTAACAAATTCAACTTGGCACGGGGTGGGGAAGAAGATCGATGAAACTGGATATATATATATATATATATATATATATACACTAACATACGCTCACACACACACATACTCAGCATATATATCGTATGTATATATATATATATATATATATATATATATATATATATATATATATATATATATGTATATATATAGGCGCAGGAGTGGCTAAAGGTGGTGCTCCAGCATGGCCGCAATCAAATAACTGAAACAAGTAAAAGAATAAAAGAATAAATATGTATATATATATATATATATATATATATATATATATACATATACATATATGTATATATATGTATATATATATATATATATATATATATATATATATATATATATATATATATATATACGCACACACACAACATATACATATACATGCACATATATATACATACATACATAAATGCATGCATACTAACACACATACATATGCATACATACATGCATACATATACATATATACAGTCACACATACACAAATATATTCATACATACATACATACTTTCTTGATTGCTGTACATAATTCTATGTACTGTACATGCACCTTTGATGAGTTGTTGTGTACCTGAGCCATTATTATTATTACTATTATTATTATTATTATTATTATTATTATTATGATACATACATATCTATGAGTGTACCCACGCACTCACACACACACACGCACTCACACACACACACAGCAGTAAGATTAACAGGTAGACAGACAAACGTGTTGGCGTAGGTATGTCCGTTCAACACATTCAAAGACTATTCAAGAAAATATCTCAAAAAAGAAGTCATCCTGGGTCCTAAATGCGAAGTTGGGCCTATATTCTATGCCCCAGCTCCCCTGAAAAAAAGCACTGCTGAAATAGGGGTGTGCTTAAGACACCCGCCCATCTTTTATGCCCCGTCAACTTGGAATGTTACAACCGAAATTGTTGAGGCGTCGCACAAAGGCGGAGGAGGAGGGGGAATGTTCCAAGGGAGATAATTCCCAAGTAATGCTTCTTTTTCGCATTTGAGACAATGAAAATGGTTGACGATTCAGGCCCAAGTGTTATGTTAAACATTCACAGGATTTCGGCAAAAGAGACCAACAGAATAAATATAAGGATTTACAAAAAAAACAAAAAACAAAGAGTGCTGAAGTCGATTCGTTTGATTACAATTTTGCAAGGCAGATGCCCCAGCATGGGCACAATCTAATAACTGAAATAAGTAAAGGATAAAAGATAAAAAGGTGTGTGTGGTGTGTGTGTGTGTGTTTCTGTGTGTGTGTGTGTGTGTTTCTGTGTGTGTGTGTGTGTGTGTGTGTCGTTGTTTTCCCTTTCTGTGTCGAATTGCAAACAATTTCCCACGAATGATGATTTTAGTCTTCAATTTTCTGTGAAAACACGTAAAAGGTCGGGGAAGACATTAATTTGTGTGGGGGAAGAGATGAGGTTTAGCAACAGGAAGAGCATCGGGTCAGAGAAAATCTGCCTCAACAAAATTCGTCTGATCCGTCCAAGAATAGAAAAGTGGACATTAAAAAACAGGTGGTGGTGGTGGTGGTGGTGGTGTGGCAAGGGTGACAGTGATGATGATGATGATGATGGTGATGATGATGATGGTGAGGATGATGATGATGATGGTGAGGATGATGATGGTGGTAGTAGTGGTCGTGGTGGTCGTGGTGATGGTGGTGATGCTGCTGCTGATGCTCTATAAATAAGTTCTAAGTTATGATTTTTCCCATGAATCACATGTTTTCTTTTCTGTTTTCTTTTGTCTTTTGTCTTTTGTGTGTGGAAGTGGCATAGCAGCCCCAGATTTGTAGCAAGAGACAAAGTTACAGTGTGGAAGAATGCACTTTGTGCCTGGGGAAGAAGGTCAGAAGCTGTTCAAAGCTAAAGAGTTTTTTGACCCTGAAGAATAACGGTTCTGGCTTGATTCCATCTCCGTAATCACAAGGGAAGGTCATCTGAGACTGTGAAGGATATTCACTTGTAAAGATTCTGAAGGTTTCAAGTGCTGAGTTGTTCAGGAAAAAAGAAAAGGTAATGTGCACTGGGATTC
>NC_142950.1:37803156-37805656 GCF_046866305.1 Octopus bimaculoides | reverse complement strand
CCTGTTCGCTGACAAAATTCCGTGCAGCATGGAATTCTCTCATCACCCATTCACCAGACACAGCGAGCGGCACAGATCCTCTAAATTGACGACATCAACCATCTATAAACTTGGTTCCAAGGCAACAGGCTGCAAGCAGCACCGGCCAAATTTACTGTCTTTATTCTGATGAGCAACAGACAGATCAGAGGACATCAAATACAACCGATTCATCGTCGTCAACATGATCATCGCATTCGACAACACAAAGCATATCACGGACACGGAGAAGACATAAATACTGTGCTAAATGCAACTTGTCCATAACACACACACACACACACACACACACACACACACACACACGCGCGCGCGCACGCACACGCACGCACACAGTATATAAATATACATACACAAACATTTACATGTGTATATGCATGTATAGATGTATGAATGAATGAATCAATGTATATATATATATATATATATATATATATATATATGTGTGTGTGTGTGTGTGTGTGTATGGCACAAGCCACACTTTAGAAGAGGGCAAATTACACGCTACATCTAGCATGACGTCAATAATACAAATAACATTGCATTAGTCATTTTTGATGTCATCTCAGTGAAATACAAACTGTATGACCTGTTTGGTTACTAAGAATGGACGAGAACAATTGAAATGTAGCCTCCTCGCGGAGAAGGGGGGGGCAAGAAAAGGGGGAGGTAATCTATCTTTGTTACGACACCGAACGTATGGAGAGGGCGTTTGATTCTACCGGTGTTAGAAATATATTGAAAGGGGAGATTTTACAACAACAACAACAACAACAACAACTACTACTACTACTACTACTACTACTACTACTACTACTACTACTACTACTACTACTACAACGACGACCACCACCAGCCACGACAATAACAAAAGCTTATGAAACATCCAATCTTTAGCAGATCAGTATCGACAGAGCAATCAATATTTCCTTTTTTGTTGTTATTGACGTGGTTGTTGTTGTTGTTGTTGTTGTCGCCCTCGTTCTCGAGTATGGATGGGATACGTCAAGCGATGCTTGTTGAAAGATGCTTTTTTTTTAAAGTGAGGAGAAGCCGTTCACTCAGCCAATCCCATTCTCTGATCAACGATGACTGAATACGCCAAAAGAGAAGAAGAACCGGTCAGCCTCGGCCTCTGCCATTCGAGTCGCACGATCCTCCTTGAGTGATGCGCAGACGAGGTCAATATACATACGTACATACATACATACATACACATATGCATACATACATACATACATACACATATGCATACATACATACATACATACATGTATACACACATACATGCATACATACATACATACATAATACATGCATGCATACATTCACACATAAATGACAGTCCTCAGAGATGGAACGATGACTGAACTTTTCCAAAGTATTGTAATTAGTTCTAAAGAAGATGAAAACTGGATAGAATCCCGGCAGTGTTTCAGCCGTGAAACCATTCCATATCATTCGCATCCCTAGAATCAATTCGGACAACCATGTGAGTGTATTTTAATAGATGAATAAATGAATGAATAAATATCTATAACGAAACTTCCGTTTTGTTTGGTATGTATAGATAAAGTGAAGGGAAAATTTGTCGTTGCTTTTATTGCAAAGATTCACTTCGTTTTAATTGGTTGAAATAACCAAAGACACCAACGTACAATAATATGACTAATCAGAACTGATATTAATCCGACTCTTGGTGCACGTTAGCGATATATATTTTTTAGCCAATATCTAAAGTTAAAACAAATAACATATTTTATATGATATAATTGCCCCGGGGAGGGGGGGCAAAACGAACAAAACATTGGCAAAGTCAACTTCGGGGGAATTTGAACTCAGAACGCAAAGACGGCCGAAATGCTTCCGAGCACTTTCGTTTGGTGATTCACCCCATCTCCACTGTTTGACTAAAACTACTCACATTCATAATTAAATAGGTTTCCTCTTCTTTCTTCAAAGAACAAAGTCAATTTAATGTTTTAATATATTCAATGGATAAGTCAGCAATTGGCTAATATTTTCAGGTTAGACAAGCACAATGTCTAACTTGCGCCTGCGCACACACACACGCAAACACACACACACACACACACGAACACGCACTTTCTCTCTTCTATTCTTTCTTTTTCTTTCCTGCCTTTTTTCCTTTCACACACACACACACACACACACACACACACACACACACACACACACACACATGCTTAACGGTGTTAAAGAGACGAGCCATTAGTGAGTCTCCCTAATACCTTAAATATAATCGTATGAAAACAGATTGATTTCAGCCTATTCAATCAGCGCAAAAGCGGTCATTACAGAGGGAGAAACGTGAGCATGCGCGTTACATCATTTCATTCTGAGCATTTTATATGCTGACTATTGTGTCTGTAGAAATGTGTATACACATACCTACACACACGTATATACGAAAGGATGTAAAATTGACGATATGTTATAT
>NC_142950.1:37795656-37798156 GCF_046866305.1 Octopus bimaculoides | reverse complement strand
TTTTCAATGAGGACGGTGGGGTGGGTGGGGGCATTTGACGACCATTTGTGGCTCTGCAGTTGAATTGAGCAAAAGTCGACCGATCGCATGAAAGAAGCTCCTTTGTTCAGCCGATGTTCCTGTCGTTGTTGTTGCTGTTGTTGTTTGACAATGACGATGATGGTGTGGGGGATGGTTATGGTGTGGGGGGGGGGAAGAGGAGGAGGAGAATGAGGAGATGGTGGTGTTCATGAGGATGATGAGATGGTGGTAGAGTTCATCATCATCATCATCGTCATCAACAACATCATCATCATCGTCGTCGTCATTCACGACCATGATGTTGATTTTGATGATGGCAATGGTGGCGGCGCTGGTATTGATGATAATGTTGTTGTTGTTGTGATGATATCATAGCGGAAGAGAGAGAGAGAGAGGGAGGGTGCGTTGTGTTATAATCTGGGACGGGTGATGCCGTCATTGCCGCCGATGTTTACAGTTTAACTTGTCGAGAGTGATGTAATGCTCGACAACGGATGTTTGCCACCACCACCACCACCACCACCGCCGCCGCCGCCGCCGCCGCCGCCACCACCACCACTGCCACCACCACCACCACCAACAACAACAACATCCGTCTCCACCGCTACCTTACCACAAATGACAAAACAAACGAAGAGGAATAATAATAATAATAATAATAATAATAATAATAATAATAAGAAGAAGAAGAAGAAGAAGAAGATGAAGGACACAGACTTCAATAACAACAGCAGCAACAACAACAACAACAACACTGACGTTTGTACAATGTTGTCTCAGTTTGTAAGATTTCTATCTTAATAACTGTCAACGTTGTCGAGTTTTGGCCAATCTGATGTAACTCCTCAAACAGACAAAATGGGTGAGGTATTTGAGTCAGCGTTACACAGGTCTTCAGCTCAATCCCACTGCAAATGGGGATTGCTCTATTTTGGGCATTCTCGGTAAAACTTCACTCTGTCGGTGACAAGCATCTGGGAATGTTACTTGCTTTAGACAAAGAATCTATGAAGCAGTTACATTCAGCAAATGTCGTATATACATGTTAGTGTGTGTGTGTGTGTGTACATATGCATGTATATATATATATATATATATATATATATATATATATATATATATATATATATATATATATATATATATGTGCTCGAAATACGAGAATAGAAAAACAGACAACAACTGATGAAGGGTCCTTCACTATGTTGCTTGTTTTGTTTTCCATTTGTGTCTTCCGTTGTTCGAAAGAATAGTTCATGTTCCATGTACTCGTGCTTCGTATTTTCGTTTTGTTGTACACGTTTCGTGACGCCCTCTTCCCACATATGCACATATATATACGTATAGATGTAAGTATGTACATATACGGATGCATATATATATATATATATATATATATATATATATATATATATATATATATATATATATATATATATATATACATAGACACATACATATAGTGTCTTTTGAACGCTAAGATGTGTCACATACGGGTTTCAAACGACATGGCCACCCACACTGACTTATTAAAAACTCTTGGTTACCTGCTTTATGTATATTTTTACTTGCATGCGTTTATATTTAATATTTTCTGTTTTGATGCCGCCACAAATTGTTTCTTTTTTTTCACGGGAACATTTTATTTATTTATTTATCTATTTATTTATTGAATTCTGTCTTCTTCAGTCGTCTTTAAGTATTTATTCACCAGCAAATATGTCCATATTCGTTCTGCTCAGCCACACTCTCTTCTTTTATCTTTTTGTCCACCAAGCTTCACCATACACTTACCTTCTCTGGCTGGTTTGTCTTATATTATTTATGGCATGCCGTATTTTCTTATTAAATGGAATCTTCTGAGATCGACAGGGTTGCGACCTTATAACAGCGCACGAATTCGATTACACGGAAATTTCCACGAATAACACATTTGAACAAATCAGGTTTTTACGAGGCACGGAGCGAGAATCTACATTTTGTGAGCATCGCAATTCGAAGCAGGCGTTTCCGATGAAATTGCTTCGTGAAGACGCACGCACGCACGCACGCACGCACACACACACACGCACACACACACACACACATATACACACACATACACACACACACATATACATATACACACACATATACACATGCACACATACACACATATACACACACACATACACACATACACACACGCACACATACACACACACACACATATATACACACACATACACACGTACACATATACACACACATCCCCCCCCCACACAAATAACGAACTGATGTTCTCGAAATTACTTCCTTATTATACTAACGCTTCCATCTTTACATTCAAGTCTTGAATTTCATTCCTTTTTCAATTTCCCTGACCCCCAAAACACGTTGATCCCGTCTGTTGCAGGGTTTTGCAGGGACACATTTACCGTTCAGTGGACGAACGGGAGCAACTGCCTGGTCCCAGAATTGAACCTACGATAGCACGTAA
>NC_142950.1:37768156-37770656 GCF_046866305.1 Octopus bimaculoides | reverse complement strand
AATATATGTCTTAAGTAAAGTATTAGTTCTCATTAAACATTTATTGACAATTTCCACAGTTAATTAATTGGCGTTTATGGAACAATTAATAAGGTTCATACAGTTACAATTATTACTGCTACAAAATCTTCTATAATTCATCTAGGTGTTTTAATTTGTTCTACAGTATTTATATTAAATATTTTGTGGTATTTGTTTTGAGTGTGAGGGGAGGAAGAGGAATGCTTACTGAATAAAGGAAGAACATCTCAGCATTAGGAGTAGCAATATCAGAATTATGAGAAGGACTCTACCAAAATTCCTAGACCTCGAATTCCTAGATGCTGGAATATACGAAGTTTTATCCTAAAATTGATTTCTATGCACGGTTTCATTATAGTTCAAGTAACTTTGTTCATTCATTAATGTATTTAAGGGATATATGCTTAACAAATTATTTAATTTTAGATTTTGGATGGTTAGACACTTTATTGATATAGTCTAGCAATTCATTCGGCTTTCTGTACAAATAGTGGAGTTCACTATTTAAAGTTACATTTGGCTCTAATAAGGTTAACTCTCTGCCACCGATTTTACTCATGGTATATTTTTATAAAATTTCTTGCATTATTTAAGAAAATATGGTATATTAAAATATAGATTCGTTTTGAAACGATTTATTTTTATCCTTTGGATTGATTTCTGTAGTTAGAAATATGTCTATTTACGTCCATTTACGCGGGAGCTTAATTACATTCTGTGTCACACTGAATCTCCCTGAAAACTATGTATCTGTGGAATGCGCAGCCACGTCCAAGTTAATTTCACGAGCAGACTGTTCTGTTGATCGGATCAACTGCAACCCTCGTCGTCGTAACCGACGGAGTGCCAGTATGAAGATCGAAGGCTCGAAACGTAAAACACTTTCTCACTTTCCCGATCGTTAAACTGATACACCTGCTTGGTGTTCATACACCTGTCTTCGTCTTTTGTTTCTCTGTAAATTTCAACTAGACAGACAGACAGACAGACAGACAGACAGATAGATAGATAGATAGATAGATAGATAGATAGATAGACAGACAGACAAACAGGCAGACAGACAGACATATAGATAGACCTGTGCATTGTTTTGTTACATTAAGTGTTGTAGATGTTTCCCAAACTGATATTAATGCTAATTACTAATCAATGATTAACGATTACTCTGGATATATGTGTATAAGTGAGTACGTGTGTGTGTGCATATATATATATATATATATATATATATATATATACACGCGTGTGGTGTGTTTGTATTGTTTGCTTATTGGGAAACTAAATACCTAATATTTTACAAAACAACGATGTAGTAACAGCTGAACTGGAAAACTTCTTCTTCTCCCAAATATTCATCGATGGTCTTTACATTTACAAGTTTCTCGTTCACTTCAGCACATTCTAATTATGTAAATTTATGTTTCCACTTTAATGAAATATATTCATAATCTATGTGCTTTATTATTATTATGTAAATAAATATTAACTTATTCATATATCTATCTGTGTCACCTGATCTCTTCGTGTAATTAGAGTGTCTCAATCATAGTATATCAATAATAATAATAATAGTAATAATAATTAATAATAATAATAATAATAATAATAATAATAATAATAATAATAATAATAATAATTAATAATAATAATAATAATAATAATAATAATAATAATAATAATAATAATAATAGTAATAATAATAATAATAATAATAATAATAATAATAGTAATAATAATAATAATAATAATAATAATAATAATAATAATTATTATTATTATTATTATAATAATAATAGATGCAGTACCAGGCAATGGCTATCATGGCTTCTGGTCTTAACTGATTGGAAGTCTTATCATGGACATTGTTTTGTTTTGGTATAAAAAGATGGGCTACAACAAATATTCTGCTCAGTACCATAGATTTGCTTGTCAGTTGTTTGACTTTAACCAGTTGAGCGTGTCCCTTGGTGGCTGACGATATGTACATCTCTGATCACGAGCAGAAGTAGTGGGGGCATATTATCATAGCCATGTGCTGAGAGGAATTCTTTGGGGTTTGAATAATTCACTTCTGGAAACATGAGTGTTTCGTTCATCATCCTTAAACCAATTTTATTCAGAGATCATTTGAGCAGGATGGGCTTCTCGACCTGAAGAAAATTCTAACTGGACCCCATCTGCGAGGTCATGCGCTGTTTATCTTGATATGAGATCCCGCCAATGAGTTAAACAAATTTTCCAGAGATAGGCGAGGCTTCCATTATTTTGGAGAAAAGCCATGGGAAGGCAGCTCTTCTGGGAGAAAGATACCCAGATATAAAACCTGCAGTCAAAATAATAGCCGCCATCTTGCAATGCTTGTTGTCAGTGGAACCTAATTTGGCGACTGAGAGACTGACAAAAATGCTGGTCAAGCTTTTTAGCTATTTAAATCCAAAGACCTACAGATGTCTCACTTTCATTTCATTTCTTGATCCGT
>NC_142950.1:37760656-37763156 GCF_046866305.1 Octopus bimaculoides | reverse complement strand
GTGGCGTTCATTCAGGAAGCTTTCCACCACTCAGACAAGAATTTAACACGACTACCATTTCCCTCCATTCAATAATAATAATAATAATAATAATAATAATAATAATAATAATCCTTTCTATTGAAGGTACATGGCCTGAAATTTAGGGGAGGGGGGATAGTCAGTTACATCGACCCCAGTACACAACTGGTACTTAATTTATCGATCCCAAAAGCATGAAAGGCAAAGTCGACCTTGGCGGAATTTGAACCCAGAACGTTGCAATGGGAGAAATACCGCTAAGCATTTCGCCCAGTGTTCTAACGATTCTGCCAGCTTAATAATAATAATAATAATAATAATAATAATGATGATGATGATGATGATGATGATGATGATGATGATGATGATGATGATGATGATGATGATGATGATGATGATGATGATGATGGTGGTGGTGGTGGTGATGATGATGATGATGATGATGATGATAATAATAATAATGATAAGAAGAAGAAGAAGAATGATAATGGTTTCATATTTTGGCACAATGCCAGCAATTTTCAGGGAGGAAGTCTAATTTCCATAATCCCATTTCTTGACCAGCATTGTATTTTATTGCCACCACCCCACCTCTCCTACAAAACGATGAAAGGCAAAGTCAACCTCAGTGGAGTTTGAACTCAGAAATAAAGAGCTGGAGGAAATACTGCTAAACACCTTTGTCCACTGTGCCAATGGTTCTGCCAACCCACTGCATTCAATAATAATAATAATAATAATAATAATAATAATCAGCATTGCTTGGAACTGCAAGAATTTTTGGCTGGGTTCTTGAAGCATGACCAGTTAACACCTTAGTCTTCTGGTTGTGGACAGCCGACCCCCTTTCCATCCAAACCCAGCAAAGTAAGTTGAAAGTTTCCATCAAAATAATAATAATAATAATAATAATGGTTTCAGATTCATCCTTGCTGTAGGCACAACGCCTGATAGTTGATTACATCGACTCTTAGAGCTCTATTGGTACTTATTCCATCGACCCTCAAAGGCTGAAAGATAAAATCGACCTTGATTGAATTTGAACTCAAAGCATAAAGATGGACAAAATGCTGCGAGGCATTTTCTCCATTGCAATAATGACTCTGCCAGCTTGCTGTCTTAATAATAATAATAATAATAATAATAATAATAATAATAATGAGAAGAAGAAGAAGAAGAAGAAGAAGAAGAAGAAGAAGAAGAAGAAGAAGAAGAAATGTCTTCTTAAGGAAATACATGTTGCCTGTTGGCATTTACTGATATCACTTAAGTTTTGTTAAGTGCTTGAAAACATTGAATATGATATACACATATATTTACAAATGCACGCATATGCAGAACTAATCACATATCCATAGCCATATGTGGTGCTTACTAACATATACATATATACATACACAGAGTCAAAGTCACAGATGATTGATCATTTCATATAAAGAATACGAAGACCAACACTTCTGTTAGAGATAGAAACATGGATAAAAGAGAAATGGTTTTGATAAATGCAAAAAAGCATTTGTTTAGAGAAGACTATACCAGTAATGAAGTGATGTGATTAATTAATAATATGGTGGTGGAAATGCTGCAACATATCCCGTGGCAACACAAAGAAACCAAATCAGCCATTGTAGGTTGCAAAAGGGCCGAGTGGAGCTCTTGTGAACTTTATGTAGCAATTCTGCACAAGGACTGGGGCAAGTTCTTTAATTGGTTATACGAAGAGGATGAAGAACTTCTGGGATGTAAAAATACCCCAATTGCTTCCATTTGAGTGTGAAGCAGATGTGACAGAAGGCAAAGTTTGTTGATAAGTGTGTTGCTCTGCCTTGCAAAATCAACCACTGAAAACACACACACACACACACACACACACACACACACTCATATACATACATATATTATAAATACAATCAGATATATTGACACATACATACTTACATGCTTACATAAATATAAAAATACAAACGTAACTATATACATATGCACATACATACATATTTACAGTAAGTGAAATGGTGGGAGAGGGAGAGGGAGAGGGAGAGAGAGTGTGTGTGTGTGTGTGTGAATGAGTAAGATAGGAAGTATGAACATGTGTATGCATTTATGTGAATGATTAAGACAGATACTGAGAAAGGAGTGACAGATAAACAGATTGTGTGTGTGTGTGTGTGTGTGTGTAAGAGAGAGGGAGACAGTTCATGTTACTAACAGGTCTCAGTATTAAAATGGTGGCTTTTAGACAATGTTAGTGTTGTCTACAACAGATTCCTAAATGGAAATACACAAACCATCCAAATTATGAATTATGAATTCAACATAATTAACTGAAATTTAAATGAGTCGAAGAAAGCCAGGAAACTCTCAGCATCATTCTGAAGCCACCATACCAAAGCTGACATGGATGAGACATGCCCAACCCATACACACAAAAAGAACAGGCTGTTATACAGAAATGGATGTTAAACTAAAAGTTTTGGTG
>NC_142950.1:37733156-37755656 GCF_046866305.1 Octopus bimaculoides | reverse complement strand
ACATATATGGATACATACATACACATATGTGTATATATATATATATATATATATATATATATGTGGGTATACATGCATACATATTCTTTGTATTATATATATATATATATATATATATGTATGCACAAGAACAAATGTATATATATTTTCATATATACACGAATGTTTGGGTATGTGGACGCGTGCATGTGTTGCAATTACGTCTCTCCCTCTCTCTCTCTCTCTCTCTCTCTCTACACACCAATGCTTATCCAATACGTATGGCATGTTTCTTTTCCATAATTCCTTACTTCAACATTTTTTTTCCTTATTACCAAATGCCAGTAGCAACTGGCTGATTATTGATGAGATAACTTCTCCTAGTAGCACCATAACGAGCTAATTAACAGAAGCCTGCTGCAAGGGCATAAACTTTTATATAGCAATACATTGATACACACACACACACGCACACATACATGCACACACACACATTACTTAATACACACACACACATATATATATATATCAATTTATACGTATATGTATGTATATAAATATATATTATATATATATTTGCTTATTTCATCTAAATACCTATATATGTGTGTGTGCGTGTGTGTGTGTGTATGTGTGTGTGTATATATATATATATATATATATACACATACATACATATATATATATATATATATATATATATATATATATATATATATATATATGGATATATAAACCATAAAATGTCAGGAGGTATGAGGGTAGCTTTCTACGATAGCCACATGATTCTATGAATCTAAATATTACACTACAAATATATGTGTGTGTGTGTGTATACGCACACACACACACGCACATACACACACACGCACACATACACACACACACGTGCGCACACATGATTACAATTCCTTTTGGGAATAACAAATCTGGAAGCAGCCACATAGAGCTTTAAACAAAAAGCTTGTGAATATTGCTTGAGAAAGGTTTCTGTTTTTCCCTCGTTCACTCAGACTCAATCACAAGGCTGCAATGGTCAATGGCTATCAAAGATGACATTAGCCAAAGGTTCCACGGAATGGGACTGGAACCAAAACCAGAAGGAGACGGAAGCAAATTCCTTAACCACACAGCTGACATGCCTCTGCCTACATTATATACACACGCACACATACACACATATATATATATACATATACATATATATTCATATGTATATATACATGTACATATATATATATATATATATATATATATATATATATATATACATGTATATATGTGTGTGTGTATATATATATATATATATATAATATATATGCTAACATGTTCATTACAAAAGCATAATTATCTGTTAACATTTAAAAAAAAAAGTCTGTTACTCAATTATTTCCTCTTCCCTTTCCCCTTTCTTTGTCCTCTTATATAAGGTGGGAGTGGCTGAAGATTAAAGGATCAGTGTGGTGGTGGTGGTGCTGTTGGTGGTGGTGGTGGTGATGGGGGTGGGGGCAGGTCAGGGGGGGATGGGGGTGCTATCTTACAACATTGGTAATGCAATGCTTTATCATTATTGTGGCTGCCATTATTTTGTTATTTAACACCACAGTGAACAGATCTTAAGAACACGGTGATCCCAGCTGTTCGTATCCTTTTCCTTTCCCCTTTCAGATGGAATATAAATCCCGGCTTACATGACCTAACGCGTGTTTCCCTTTTCTTAAGAGGATAGGGTGTGGTTTGAAAGAAGTTCGGCTGCTATTTCTAGCAGATGAAGCAACCACATAAAAACTCCTCATATCTAGGCCTTCTTAGCAGCATTATATTACCCCCCCCCCACCACTACCACATACAAACCCATGCAAATCAATGTTGTAGTCCCTATTGTATTTATTTATTGACAAGCCACATAGCCTACATAGATCAAAATTAGGCCCACTTGACATGTGACCCTTTGGCACTTAGGGAACTGCCCAGTATATTTAATTCTTTATTGCCCATAGGGGTCTAAACACAGAGGGGACAAACAAGGACAAAGGGATTAAGTCAATTACATCGACCCAGTGCATAACTGGTACTTAATTTATCGAACCCGAAAGGATGAAAAGCAAAGTCAACCTTGGCGGAATTTGAACTCAGAATGTAGCAAAGACAGGTGGTGCTATTAAGTTAGACATGGCTTGGACCAATCTTTGGTCGAAACATACCTAAGTTTTATATATATATATATATATATATATATATATATATATATATATATACATACACACATACACACATACACAAACACACATATATAAATATAAATACATATATATGCATTTATACATATTATATATATACATATGTACACATATAAAAACTTATATACATAAATATATGCATATACACACAAGTGTGTGTGTGTGTATATATACATACAAGTATATATATATATATATATATATATATATATATATATATGAGCTTATATGCAAATACATTCTATACATGCAGTATTCTACTGTATAATGCATTGTAATAATGTAACAATACTACAACAACAAGAACAACAAAAATATATGCAAAACAGCAATACTAATACTATCATTAAATATATATATATATATATATATATATACATATATACATGACATACAAATAACTGAATGAGAGAATTCATAAAAAAAATAATAAAATAAAATAAATAAATAAACACGTGAGCTGTAGACTACATAACAGAATGACAGAATGACAGAATGACAGAATAAGAGAATAACTGAAAGAATGTGTAAAATGTTTGACAAGATTCAATCAGATAAGTATTCTTTAGATCCCTGCCTTTAATCTAGTTTCTTCTTGGGTTTTCACACACAAACATATATATATATATACACACCGACAAAGACTACATATATTTACACACACACACACACACACACACACATACACACACAAATACAATTATACATATATATATATATATAAACATATATATGTGTGTATATATATATGTGTGTGTGTGTGTGTATGTGTATATATATGTATATATGTATATATATACATACATATAAATATATGTGTATGTACATATATGTATATACATATACATATACATATATATATACATATATATATATATATATATATATATATATATATATGCATTACATATATATATATACATACATATATATGTATGCACACATACATTTTACATACAAAAGTCTATTTAAAGCCTATAGATACATGGATGCGTCTAAACAACATTTACATTTAACATTATTCACGAATGCATTATATGTAGATATAATTCTATATACGCATGTAGGCATATTACATATACATCATGTATACATATACACATGTAAACATATTATGTATACATCATATATATATATATATATATATATATATATAGAGAGAGAGAGAGAGAGAGACATAAAGTATATATGAACATATATACGTAACATATATACATGTCTGTGTAGATATATAGATATGCACACATACTCATACACACACATACATATTATAGATAGACAGATAGATAAATATATAGATAGATAGATAGCTAGATAGATAGATAGATAGATAGATAGATAGATAGATAGATAGATAGATAGATAGATACATTGATAGATACATGTAAACACACAATACCAAAACTTCATCCTAAAATACTTGTCATTCTATCCTTCTGAGGCTCTTTTTGAGGTAACTCTTATGGAAATTTTTCTGTATATATATATATATATATATATACACACACACACACATATATATGTACACTCACACACACACACATACACACACGTGTGAGTTCTGAATATTGCAGATAGTTCAAAGATTCTTGCTCAAGCCAAATCTTCTTCACTCGATGTGAGTTTATTCTTTGCTACAAAGTAGGATTATATCTGTCGGAATACAAAGTACAACAGGACACCTTGTACTCTCAACAAAGCTACCAAACATGTCCAAAGTGGGAATGGATGGGAGCCACAACAGCAGTCGAGCAAGAACAACCAAGGGAATTGTTCCAATCAGAAACTGATATTAGCATGAGAACCTCTGATCCCATGGAACAGTTTGCTTTCAATTCAAAAATATATCTTTAATTTTGCCTGAGCAGTTTTTAAAGAATACACATTTAGAGTTGTTGTCTTTTTCTCTATCTAGCATTGCCTTAAAATCTGTGAAGTAGAGACGTTGCTTGGCCATTACATAAATACAAAAGCTTCACTATAAAATATATATTTACTTTCCTGTTAAATTTGATAGAATATATAGATTCATTTGCTTCAAAATCCATAGATTATACATTTAGTTTTGATCTTAAAATAACTCTCTCTCTCTCATACACACACACACATGTATATATTTAAAATTCCTCAGAATATATATTTCGGTCTGTCTTAAAAGCAATAGCATATTTTTACTGAATATTGGTTTCAGATCTATAGAATGCATATATTTATCATTGGTCGTACCTCATGCCTTAAGCCCCATAGAATATGTTTATAGAAATCTAATATCGCCTTAAGGTCTATAGAATATACATATCTAACGTTGATTTTAAATCAAAAGAATTTAGGTCTAATTTCATCAAATACTCTAAAAATATATATTTTATTTTGCATCTGATGTAAAAATCTTTTTACCCGTAACATTCTCTTTGGATAATATAGGGGGCGCTACCAAAAACTCGTGTGTTTTTCTAATAATTCTTTGATTAAGGTGTCTGCCAGTCCCTCTCTCTCCTCTGTTTTGTGTGAGTGTTTTTTTTTTCTTCTATTTTGTTTAATTCAAAGAAAAGGGTGCAGCCCTCCCTACATCAAAGACTACTCACAAGTGCTGAACTTCTGCTATTTGCAACCCTCTGCTCTTTTTAGTACTCATTTGAATCTCTCCATCATTTACAGTATTCCTCTCATGTACAATACTCCAGGCATTTACAATACTCCAATGGCACTTGAAGAGTTTTACATTTGCAGTATTCACAATCTTCAACCTCTTAGTATTTAAACTAGCCTTATCCAACCAAAATAATCCACCTGTTTTCTCTTCAAACTGGCCAGATCCAGCCTCTCACACCTACCCTATAATATTGGTGGTCAAAGAATAAACAATCATATCATTGAAATCTCAAAGCTATGAGATAATTCAACAGAATGTGAGCAAATAAGCATTACATTTGACAGAGTAAACGGTTAATGGATTCCTCACATTCGAAACATCAATTGGAAGCATTCGGGACATTTACAGAGCTTCTGATATTTCCAGGACTCAGTCAGCAGAACATTGGATTTTTGGTATTTACTTATGGTCTTTTAGATTCTGGGTTCAAATCTCGGTTGGGATCAATTAAGCATTTTTAGTCCATCCAAGCATCGGGGGTTTAGGTGTAAGAACCAATCAGGGATGACTGTTAAAATCAATAATTGTTCCTCTCCTCAAATTTACATTTACAACAAATCCTTATAATTTTTATATTCTTGTCAGGGTTGATGAAATAAGGACCATTTAAACATTGAGATTCAAATGGTACTTATGGAAGCTCCCTCCCCCAAAATTTCAGGCCCTGTGCTTAGAGAAAGGACTACTGCTGCTGCTGCTGCTGCTGCTGCTGCTGCTACTACTACTACTACTACTACTACTACTACTACTACTACTACTACTACTACTACTACTGTGATGAGCTGGCAGAATTGTTAGCATTCTGGATAAAATTCTTCATAACATCCATCTTTATGTTGTGATTTCAAATTCCACCAAGGTCGACCCTGCTTGTCATCCTTTAGGGGTTGATTAAATAAGGACCAGTTGAACACTGGGGTCAATCTAATTGGCTTACCTCCTCCCCCATAATTGCTGGCCTGGTGCTAAAATTTGAAACCATTATTGTTGTTATTATTGCTGATTTTCTAAGAGTTTGGAAACTTTGAGAAGATGAAATGATTCTTTTTAGGAAGAGTGAATCTTGAAGCTATAAATAGAAGTGCATAAATATTGGGTTGAAAATCCCTTTTTGATAGAAAAAGTTAAAGGCTGCCGATGTGATTTGAACTCGCATTTCCTATGAACATGACAGGTGTTCTACCATTAAACCATTGTTATCATTAATAAGGTGGTAACTTAGTGAAATCATTAGGGCCTTAGGCCAAAGGCTTGCTAGTATCTCTTCCAGTTCTCTATTTTCTGGGTTCCAAGCTGACTTTGCCTTTCATCCTTTCATGGTCAGTAAAATAAATGTCAAATTGAAGGGTTGATGTAATTGAGATGCCCCCTCCCCTCAAAATTGCTGCACTTGCATCATATTATTATAATTATTATTATTATTATTATTATTATTACTATTATTTTTAAGCTGGTGAGCTGGCAGAACTGTTAGCATATCAGACAAAAATGCTCCGCAGTGTTTTGTCTGTTTTTATGTCCTGAGTTCAAATCCTGCGGAAGTTGTCTTGGCCTTTCCTTTTACGTTGGATCGATAAGAAAAGATCATTTGAGCTCAGGGGATGGGGGGGAGGTCAAGGTAATCGCTGAGCCCCCCTTTCACTAAAATTTCAGACATTGTGCCTATACTAGAAAGGATTATTATTATTATTATTATTATTATCACAATCAGTGGAGTATCCAGAAAAAAAAAAAAGAAAAAAGAGAAAATAAGTTCCTGTAGGATTTGTTGCATTTCATTACATTCTGAGTTCAAACCCTACTGAGGTCAGCCTTGTCATTTCATCCAACTGGAATGAGCTCAGTGTTAACCCTAATCCCCCTCCCCTCAAAATTTCTGTGCCTTGTGCCTTTGTTAGAAATTTCTTCTTCATATCATTATTATTATTATTATTATTAAACCCTAGTGAGTAGGTAGAAAACAGATGTTTTATTAATGGCAATGGTTATGATGATTAAAGAGTGATGGTAGATTTGATCTAACATATCCGAATGAATGGATAAGAACCCCCAAATATGCCTTGGGGGCTTTATAGCTGTCTGTGTGTCACTTTCTCTCTTTGGTAACTTTAGTCAATGTGTTCTTAAGCAAGACACTTAACTCCAGTTAGTCATATCTTTGGAACAGTTTACAAGATCATTATCTGGTTCAGTCAATCAGAACAAACAGATTATTTATTGATTTGTCTTCTGTTCCAGGATTCAAATCTCATCGTAGCAGATAAGATTGATGGATGGTTGGATGGGTGGATGGATGGATGTATGGATGGATGGACATATGGATGGATGGACAGATGGATGGATGGAGGGAGGGATGGATGGACAGATGGATGGATGGGCGTTCTAAGTTCTTTCTAACTTTAGAGCGGCTAAATTAAATACCAGTATTTAACTGGCTGATTTCACAAATAGCTGGACACTGACCAGACCTCGTATATATATATATATATATATATATATATATACAGGCCTGGCTGTGTGAGAAGAAGGTTGCTTCCCAGCCACATGGTTCTGGGTTCAATCCCAATGTATGGCATTTGGACCAGTGTCTTCTACAATAGCGTCTGGTTGATCAAGGTATTGTGAGTGGATTTGGTAGACGGAAACTGAAAGAAGCTTGTCATATATATGTATATGTATATATGTGCATGAGTGTGTGAGTGTGTGTTTATGTCTACCGCATTAGCTGTAAACAAACACCATTGTGATGCAAGCAGTATTGTTCATTTGCAATCTGCCATGAAAACTTGTCTGGCCACTGTGCTGTTATAATTTTTTTTTTTAAGAGAGAAAGAAGAAATGATTAAAAATGTTTTTGCTTTGTTTTCTAACGAAACAAAATGATTTCATTGAAGAAGAAATTATTATTTACAACCCCCACCACCTCACATATTCTTTTTACTAATTAAATTAATAGTTTAATTACAAAAAACATTTAAAATAAAGGTCCTGATAAATATATATATATATATATATATATATATATATACATATATATATATATATACACACACACATATATATACATATATATATGTATGTATGTATGTTTGTATATATGTATATACACACAATAAAAAAGTGAAAAGCATTTTGAAAACATTTTGAGATCTGGAAAAGATATAAATGTGATTTTTTTCTTCCTCTGCCAAACACATTTCGTCTTCAATTTTATGAATGTTGTGTTTATTTGATTTCGTTTTGCCTCCGTACCATTTTGTACTGAGTGAAAGAGAAAGAGAAGGAGGAGGCTAATAAAGAGGGGGGGGGGGGTGAAAGGGAGAGAAAAAGAGAGGAAGAGGGATTTTTTGAATGAGTTCCTTTCTTAAACACAACTCCCTAACCAAGCTTTTTTGTCCCATAAATGAAAGAACCCTGTTGTCCCCTACATACAGTCATAAGGTCATCCCTACAAAATATTTTGTGTATCAACAATTGATAAAAGCAAAACAAAAAAACAGCATAAAACAACATAAAACGAAATAAAAAAGAACAGGGAAACAAGGAACCAAAAAGACTTTTTCATGGAGAATGAGGGAATATCTATATGCTAGGAATAGCAGCCAAATCAACTATTACTGTCTTAAGAACAGGAAGGACATAAATAATGGAAACTGATGGAATGGTCATGAGTGGAATGCTCCTTGATCATAAAAGATATGTATATTTGTGTGTGTGTGTGTGTGTATGTGTAAACACACGTATATAGGTAACAATAAATAAATATTTATCTTCTGTTGAAGTATGATGGAGAATTGCTTGACCTGTGGTCACTGACCAGATATATTTGTTACCAATAAATAAACAATTGCATTTACTTTGATAAGGTCCAGCTAAATGGTCAGGGAGGGGGGTGATGGGTTGGGGGTAGTGACAGACTAAGTCCTATTTTCTGGGACTTTGATGAAATACATTTTACTGAATAAATCCACGTTTTCACCCAAGTGTGATTTTCAATACACCAGAGAATTGTAAAATAACTGAAAGATATATATGTATATATGTGTGTATATATATATATATATATATATATATATGTATATACACACCCACACACACACTCCCCAAAATGGTTGATGGTCACCTGGGTGAACTAATTAATAGCAGTGTTCCTAAGGCAGAGTGGTTAGAACAGAACCACTGAGCTATTATTTCTGATAGCAACAAAGAGATTCCCTTTCTGAATGAAGAGCATGGCATATGATAGGTTCCGTAGAAGACTGGGGTGTTTAATGAAGGCTGGAAACAAGTGTGGTGAACATGTATAAAGTTAGTGTGTGTGAATAACTGAATTTAAGTGTCTAAGAGAATTTCTAGATATAAAAGGAATAAAATTTAGTGTACATGGGAGAAGAGTGGAGCGGTGTGGTCATGTGATGTGAATGGAAGAGAATGATTGGATAAAAGAAATAGTGATTCCAGTAGAAGGACTCTGTGGTGGAAGAAGACTGAGGAAGACATGGGAAGAAATGGTAAAAGATGGATCTTAGGAAGGGGAGTTGACAAAAGATCACAAGGGAAGAACATTGGACCCAACTCTTGTAACCATGGAAAAAAAATGATGATTGTGACTGTTATACATATATGCATATATATATATAAAAAACATACACAACACACATATACACACTTACCTTTGTGTGTGCATATAGATGCATACCTGCGCAAGTTGAATGAAATGAAATAACACAACAGTTACACATTGCTTTGTACATACATACACCTATATATATATATATATATATATATATATATATATACAGTTATATCTGTGCACATCATATACACATACAACACAGGCAAATATACAAAAGATGAATACAAATAATCCCTGCCTTTAGTTTTAGCAACAAAATATAGATGATGACCTCCCCATCACTTACACCACTGAACATTAAATATATATACATACATAGATATGATAAAACAGATATAATATCACAATTATCCACCCGCACACACATTTATATAATGATGGGAGTCCCTATGTAATCACTTCCTAAAAATGCCAAATTTTCTTCAACTCACTTCTTCCTTATAAAAATATGTACATTGGATAATGTAGTCCTAGGTACATTATGCCAAGGAGGTGGGGATGGGGAGATAGAGTGGAATGTTATCAATCTACTAGTTTTGATATGCAGTTAAACACCAACAAATACCAAACACATGTCTCTCCCTCTCTCTCTCTCTCTCTATATATATATATATATATATCCACTAACATTACCCTGGAGATACTTCATGGAACTTTCATGGAATTTACCAAATCAAAACACAAGTAGAATAACTCCAAATTAAACTGGATCAGCTGTTATTTTGTTTCTTGTTTTCACATTCATTTCTTCCATGCTAGCATGAGTTAGATGGATACATTATCAGTGTACTGTTTTTTTATAGCCAAACATCTTTCCCGTCACTAATCCTTACCTGTTTACGAAATAAAGGAATTTTTATTCCATGTATCTTCAAAACCTCAAAGCTGTGAGGCAATTTGTGTACAGGGATAATGTCAACATACGTCCCCATCCACAGCTCAGCTCATGCAAAGGACAAAATGGAAATGCTTCCTAGCTCATCCCACCACACACCACCAAACATAATTACATATTGGAAAATATACAATGCTATGTCTAACTGATTTACAATTGTCAATCTTATAATAGTGCTCAATAAATTGAGAAAGAGTTAATTAAAATATGTGTAAAAGTTAAACATTTAAATATTACCAAAGTGACAGTCTGTATGTTGAAATATTAAAGCAATCTCATATAAATATATATAGTTTGCTATGTGTATATATAAATATAGATTACATTGCTTCTTTATATGTGTGCATGTGTTGTGTATATATGTATATATATATATATACATACCTACACACACATATATATATAGTTTTGTCATTTAATGTGTTTTCCATTTGGCAGTTTGGCAGGATCTGTCAACCACCAGTGAAGTCTGCTTTGGTATGTTTTCTACAGCTGGATGCCTTTCCTGTTGCCAACCACTTCACAGTGTGGGTAGGGTGCTTTTTTCATGCCAGCATCACTAGTCAGGTTGTTCATGCCTATTTCTTCCCTGCATCAGTTGCAACTCTTTCATTCTCCAGGCTTTCCTTAAGCTTTTTTCTAACCATATTTTGGCAGAAATCCACTACCTTTGTTTTGGTTCAGCTGGTTTTTGGAATGTAATTTAACACAAAAGAATGTTCATGGAAGGTTTCATCTTTTACTTGTTTCAGTCATTAGACTGTGGCCATACTGGGGCACCACCTTGGAGAATCAACTCCAGTGATTATTTTTTTATGCCTGACACTTTTATTCTTTTGCCAAACTGTTATGGAGATGCAAACAAAACCAACGCTGGTTGTCAAGCAGTGTTGGGAGACAAACACACACACATATATACGATGGGATTCTCTTAGTTTCCAGCTAGCAAATTCACTCACTTCAAAAGTGGGGATGATCTCAGGTGGGTTGGTATCCAAAAGGTTTTAAAAACTTTCACCAAAACAGTAAACTGGGAAGAGATCAACAAAGTCTGACATGCATTTTCTGTTGTTTTTTTAAATTTTTTTTTTTATTGTACACCCGAAAATACACACAGACACACACACACAAACATATATATATACATATCTAAAATCTAAGTTTAATGATTATAAATTAACTGCAGCAACTGATTGTGGTTTTGTTGTTGATTCATTCATTGTTTTGGAAAAATTCAAATCTAAATATAAAAAGTTTTTTTTTAAAATTTATATATTTTTATATAATTTTTCTGTTATTATAATTTTTTTATATTGCTTTTTTAAAATTTTAATTTAAAAAAATTTTTTCTAATTCTTTTTATGTAAAACAATTTAAAATGTTTCTTTCCAGTAATTTGTTTGTGTATCTATTTCTCTCTTTCTCTCTCTCACACACACCTATAGATGTGTATGTGTGTATTTAGCTGAGTTAGTTATTTGATAGAAATATGTCTTTCTTTTTATATCATGAAACACCCACAACCACACACATACACAGAACTTTAGGGCTAGGCCCCTTTCCTGAGGTAGAAAATGATTTATGCTAAATCCCTGCACCTGCTCCCAGTAAAGTTGGGGTTAGAAGGAACATAGCTGATTGAAGTGATGCCTCCCACCTCCAAAATTTAAGAGTAACTTCATTGTACTGAACCCCTGAAGGGTGAAAAGCAAAATTAACTCCAATGAGATTTGAACCTGGAACTAAAGTAGCATAACTAAACACCACAAGGCATGTTGTGTGCCACCCTACTTAGTACCCTCAATACCCTTAATAATTATGTGTTTTAAGATATATAGAAGGTCTGAAATTTTGAGGGAGAGACTAAGTTAATTAAATTGATGAATGGAAAGACGAAGAATAAAATTGATGCTGCTGGAATGGCTCTGGCAATCTCTTCAGGCACCACCCTCAATAATTCTTTCTTCAATGAGTACAAGGCCTGAAAATTTTGGGGTGGGAGGGCGCTAATCGACTCCATGGCTCCCGAGTGCTCAACGATCTCATTGTTTTGTTGACTCTGAAAAGACGACAATTGGCAAAGTTGACCTCGGTCAGTGAAAGTTGGACTCAGGATGTACAAGAGTCAGAAGGAATGCTGTTAAGTCTTTTGTCTGGTGCAGTTACACTAATTATTCCAAGCTTCAGTAGAAACTGACTGTTAGAACCCAGCGTGCTAACAATTCTGCCAGTTTGCCACCTTCAATAATGATAATAATAATAATAATAATAATAATAATAATAATGATGATGATTTCAAATTTTGGCACAAGGCCAGCAATATTGAGGGAGGGGATAAGTTGATTACATCGATCCCCAATATCCAACTGGTACTTATTTTATTGACCCAGAAGGATGAAAGGTAAAGTTGACCTTTGGGGGGATTTGAACTTAGAATGAAATGCCGCTAAGCATTTGCCCAACGTGCTAATGACCCTGCCAGTTCGTTCCCTTAATAATAATTAGTATTCAAATAATAATTAGTAGACAAATAATAATAATAACACTTGTTTCTAATTTTGGCACAAGACCAGCAGTTTTTGAGAGAAGGGGGGGAAGTTGATCACATCAACCTCCAGTTGTTAACTGGTACTTATTTTTATCAACCCTGAAAGGATAAAAGGTGAAGCTGACCTCAGCAGAATGTTGCTAGGCATTTTGACCAGTGTGTGAATAGTTCGACCAACACATTGCCTTATAATAATAATAATAATAATAATAATGAGGGCTTTTGATTTAGGCACAAGGACAAGAGAGTGTTGAACAATTATGTAATCGTGGCTCTCGACTGGTGATTCATTTTACCAACCCAGTAAAGTTGAAAGAGAAATGCTCCAGCTTGGCCACAGCTGAAACAGGCAAAAGAATAATGGGGGGGGGGGGGCCTCAACTCCAGTACTGGAGCCTTGTGTTATTTTATTGACCCCTGAAGGATTTGAAGGGAATAAGAACAGTAATTTCTTGTATTGGCCACAAAGACTGGACATTGAAAACAAGGACAAACAGCAATAATATTAAAAATCTTTAGAATTATGGGCGAGTGGAAAACAGAGAATGTGGTGGGGGTTTATGCTTCTCTGAAGGGTATTAGGGGTGGGGGTGCGAATTGCTGATTGGATTCAAGTGGGAATTAAAATATATTCAAAAAGACAATGATACATCAACGGACATCTGTAAACTAAAAAATAAAGACTTTCTTGCATAGATTTGGACCCTGAGATAGTTTTTGTTTTGTTTTGTTTTGCTAAAGGGGATGTGGGTGCGAGATAATAAGAGTTGGTGGCATTCATGCGTGTTAAGGAGTGGAAACCCTGAGATTTAGACCTTTGGATGGAACTAGCAACAGTTGAGATTGTGTTTGGCACCAGTCACAATAATAATAATAATAATAATAATAATAATAATAACAACAGTAATTATTATTATTATCATAATAATATGATAGTTTTTTTTTTTTTTTTTATAATATAGGCTGAAATCCTGAGATTTTGTAGAGGAAGCTGGTCAATTAACTTGGCCCAGGAAAGATGAAAGGCCAAGTTGACCAGGGCAAGATTTGAACTTTGATAGTAAAGGGCCACAAATACACCCACATTCCGTCAACCAAAACCTTTGTAATAATAATAATTGTTTCAAATACCTAAGATATTGGTGTGGCAATGTCATCACGCATCTTTGACAGATTAATTAGAGAGAACAACAAATCGGTTTCCATAGAATTCTTTCCTTACTTTTTGAAAACATTTTCTACACTAAATAGCATAGATGTTTCCATGAATCCCTTCGGTCATGAATGACCAAAGGATTATACCAAGGGAGTTCCCCTCTGAGGCACAAGTCTGGGTGAGGTTGTTTGTGGAAGACCAGCAGTCACCCATGCATACCAGCCTCCCCTCTCCACACCACTGATGGGCAAGGGAAAGGCAAAGGGGCTGATACAGCTTGGCAATATGAAATAAAATGTCTTGCTCAAGAACAGAACACACAGCCCAGTCTGAGAACTGAACTCACTACCTCAAGATTGTAAGCCTATCACACTAACCACTGAGCTATGTGCCTTCATTGCAAAGATATAATATGCTGTATTATATTATATAAATAAATAAATAAATATACCTGAAAAACAGGTGAGGATTGTCAAGAAGACGACTCTCCAGTTGTAAATTCCTGCCTCTAAATCAATTCATTGAATTCTTGGACATTAAACAAACATGAAATATGAAATTATTATTATTATTATTATTTGCTTTTGAAAATATCTTCCTCTGTCGTATAATATAGAGTATTAAAACTAAAATGAATGTAAAATGTAACAAGAGTGAGATAAACATTTCATTCTTTCATACACACACACAGATATATATATATATATATATATATATATATATATATATATATATATATATATATATGGGTGTATGTATGCATACAACAGCCTTCCAAAGAGTATTTGTCTGCTAATTGCACTCAGGAGGTATTGGTTGACTCAAAGCTACAGTGAGAGCACTTGCCCAAGGTGCCATTATTTGAGATAGAAATATCAGAGCATGCAATTACAGAGCCAATTCTGTAACCACTCAATCATACATGCATTTATGTGTGTGTGTGTGTGTGTGTGTGTGTGAATACATGTATGTGTTTATGCATATGTCTGTAAATGTGTGTGTGCATTTTTTTCTACATATGTATCAACATGCATATATATTTACTACCACTCCCTCACACACTATTTGTTGTTTGACAGCTTCCTGCCTTCACATGGCGTCAAGACTGTGACAGCAAACAAATTTATTATTATTAGATGTGGATGCTTCACTGAATACATTTGAAACAAAAGTCAAAAGAAAGTTTTATAACAGATTCTGTGTATATGAGCTGGGAGGTCAGCTGCCCTAGAAACTGCTTTGAAACTATTGATTGCCATCCTATCCAAACTATAATCAGACGGAAAAGGATCAATTCTTATTGGAAGCAGCTTTCAGACATTCTAAAAGACGACTCTTGAGTCACGATGATAGAGAAGCTGTTTCAAAAACACAGATCACTTCTAGAAAGAACGACAGCAAGGTCCAGGATTGTCCGATTTGGTGCCTATTTGTTTTGTATTTGATAATGGGATGGAATAATGCATTTTCCTTATCTGTCTCTAGTGTTTAGCAAAATAATTGAAACAACAATAGTCATTGGTTAATATCCCCACCTCCTGCAGCATAATTATTTCTCATTAGTTAAGTTCCACCCATCAAGTATGTCAACACAGATTTGTCTGCGGATGTGTATCCTTTTTGGTTCTCTAGTTGAGATTCTATTAATGGTACTTAACTTTTTTGATACCAACTCACTCGAAACCACCTCAAGGTGTGTGATACAAACTTCCCATTTCAAATTAGAACCTTCTTCCATCAAAATTCCATGTTAATTTATATCCCAAACACTAGCTTAATATTTTATGAAATTCTTCATTATTTGATAGAGTTTATATCAAGAGAAATTTGGTAACAAAAAGACCAAAGGTCAATAATTTGTAGAGATGGCATTTTTGTCTTATTTTTAGTATATTGGTGCTGGTTTACTGAGCCTAAACAAATGAAGAAAACTAGTGGATGTAAGTAAATACCACAAACAAATTTAGTTTACATCACTTCACACTTGCTCTTACCTATGCTCCCCCCCACCAACCTTAATAATAACTTAAAAACACAAAGCTCCAAATTTTGAGAGAGAGAGAGAGAGAGAAAGAGAGAGAGAGAAAGAGAGAGAAAGAGAGATAGAGAGAGAGAGAGAGAGAGAGAAAGAGAGAGAGAGGGTTCTGTCCTGAATTGCTAATTTATTTTATCAACCCTTGGGGGGGGGGGGGGAGAAACAACATCAACTCCAGAGGGTTTGAACTCGGAACATAATGGTTTGTAACTAAATATTACAAGACATTTTGTTTGATGCACTTTTTCTGCCATCTACCATCTTTAATTAATAATGTGATGAGTTTACATGCACGGAACTACAGATGCAAGCAACTGCAACCAAGAAGTTATGCTGCCGGCAGTTGTTTCAAACTTTCAAACTCGCTGGATCTCATCAGCCCCATCAACATTTCCAGTCAAGCTGTGGAAGTGGAGAAAAATGATGCAGTCAGTATTTCTCTGCCTGACAACGTAAGCAGAACCAGAGCTCATTGTCCGCTCCACAGATTCATTTGAAACTGTAACAGATTCCTTATTTGCTTCAGTAGCAACTGTCACCCTGCTCATGACTCCCTGGTAATTTCGTTCACAGCTTGTATACAAGTTTGTTTACTGGTGTTGAACAAAAACAGTTGTCCAGCAGATGGAGAAAATCTCATGCTGCACCATACATAACCTCATACACCACATTCACTTCTAATTGGTAAATACGTTCAGCTCAATATTGCAAGGGTGACAAGTCAGCAAAAATAACGTAGAGATCAATAAATAAGAAGAAAAACAACAACATAAACATTCTGTAGTAAGGTTTTCAATCGTCCTCAGAGGTCAGTCTTTAAATAGTTGAACTTTTAGAGTGAAAAGAACCCCAACTCCATGCCTAAAAAGGCACCCCCCCCCAAAAAAAAAACCCCATTCTCTCACAATGTATTTCAATTTATTTATTTTCAATTTTTATTTATTTTAATATTTTTTTTGGCTTGAATTTGTCAATAAATAATGATTAATTCATGAAAATCTAAGAAAAGTTTTAATTAAAAGGAGAGTGGATGATTGATTAGAGTGAAATGGTTGGGGTGGAATGACGGGCTGAAAGGTAAATGGGGGGGGGGAATGCTGGTGCTAGGAATAAGATAAAATATTTTAAATTTCTATTAATAATAATAATAATAATAACAATAATAATACAGCCGTTTCATTGAAGATTTTGAGTTCTTCCTTGAGCCTGTTTCTTCTCCACTCCTGGCAATGTCATGACATGATATTAACTTCTCCCCATCCAACCCCACTTCCTTCAGGGCTTTGGACTTCCACTGAGGGGGAAAAACAAAGTGTTTTGCTTTTATTATTATTGTTATTATTATTATTATTATTTTGTAACAGAATACGAAAAGAAAACTTTGCAAGTGGAAAGTGTCCAGTCGTCTCAGCGGGTCACCTCCAATCAAGCAGGTAAAAAGATGAAAAAACAAAAAAAATTAAAATAAATAAAAAATAAAAGGGAAATAATAAAATTTAAAAAATAAAGCCAAAAACAAAGGCAATAAAAATGAAAACGAAAATAACAAAAAGATTTTTTAATGTAATTTTCTTTTTAAATAATAAAAGATTGTTTAAAAAAACAGTTTTTTTTTTCTTTTTTGTTGTTTTTGTCACTTGTCTTTGCTAACCGTTTCTACAGAGACCTGTCTGAAATTGCCTCTCAATCTCATTCCATCATACAAATTCTTGTACTTTTTTTATTTTTTTAAATTTCAAATGAAGTGTTTGTCGTAATTTAAATTAAAACTGAAATGTTTTTTCCTTTTTCTTTCTTTTTTTGTTTTCTCTCTGCAGGTAAAATGTCTTCCGTCAATATCGTAGGTTGACGGTTGTTGACGACCCAAGCTTTGCAAGTAAAACATTAAAAACTGCATGGGAGCTTGTCGGATGGATTGTAAGACTGTTCTCCAAGGAGTTGCAAACACAGTCTACCCCTCCCATTTCCATCTCCCTCCAGTCTTGGAGGCTCTGCAAAGGTCATGTATCTGTCTACCCCACTCGACCCCATTCCATCTAAGACAAAAATAAATAAAAAAAATTACATAAGAAAATTTGTCTTTTGTTAACTTTCAAAACATCATTTTGATAGGAAAAAAAAATATTTCTTATATAAAGCAGAAAGTCAGAAAATTGAAAAGATGGAGGGAAACGATTTATATCAACCCAAGTACATGACTGGTATTTCATTTTATCAACCCTGAAAGGATGAAGAGCAAACTCAACTGGCAGGATTTGAACTCAAAACACAAAGAACAAGAACGAACCCCGCAAGTATTTTTTTCTTCAGATATTTTAACAATATATTCCACCCACTGTCCTTAACAGAAGTTTGAGTTATTTTGAAAGTAACCCCTCCCCTCAAAAAAAAAAAAATTGGGGATCATTAAAAAAAAACAAAACAAAAATAAAACATGTAACAGAGTGTGTTTCATCAGGAATACGATCACGGGAAGGGTCTGCGAGAGGATTATGGGAAGGGGATCATGGAGAGAGGATCATGGGAAGGGGATTATGGAAAGAGGATCATGGGAAGGGTTAAATATGTCAACTAAATTGTTGAAACAACGAAGGAAGGACAAATATAAAACAGAGGCTCAGAAAATAAATGACAGAAAATCTATTGAACATTTGTAAATATTAATTAAGCAAATTTTCCAATCTGCTTCTTTCTTCATTTATTTATAAATAATATCGTTATTTTATATAAAAAAAAATATCAAACACACACACAAACACAGAAAAAAAATTAAAAAAACAAAACAAAAGGATGACAAATTCAGAATCGAATCTCTTAAAATCCTCACCATGCGAGAGAGAAAAAAATATGGATGTCCACAAACACACACAGATTATATATATATACATATGCATACATGTGTGAATGTATGTATATGCACACGGGTGTCTCTGTGTGTCAGGGGACATACATATATGCATACATGATAATTTTCCAAAGTGGAATGACATATTAGGTGTCTGTATGAATGCGTGAGTGTGTGTGTAAATGCATACACACACATATACATACAAGTATATATATATACACAGTATATATACATATATATACACACATATATTCATACATGTATAATAAACATAGGTATAATATATATGTGTATGTATATCTATATATGTATTTATATATATATGAAGAATTTCATTGGAAAAAAAAGTCTGTCATACCGGCCATGACGAAGGGAAATAGCCCTGAAACTCGAGTCGCCTTTATATATATATATTTATATATTTATATATTTGATCCTTTATATTGAACACTCAATATTTCATCTACATTCAATACTTTCTTTCATGGTGCCATCCATTTTTATTTTATTTTATATTGTATATTGTATATCATATTATATATTGTATATTCCATATTCTATACCCCACATTAGTTCTGCAGGAATATAAATAAAACATAAAAAACAGACAGTGTTGGAACTCTTTTAAGCAAAATAATATATTCCTCTATACACAATCATACAAAAAAACCCACCTTTTTTGTATTTATTTTTACTCACATATATATATATATATATATATATATATATATGAGTGTATAAATGTGTGCTTGTGTGTGTTTTGTTGCATTGAATGCATAATTATAATACATTAGAATTTAAATATAAAGAATTCCGGATTTTAGGAATGAATCTACAAAAAGAGATGACAGAATGTAGTGTGTGTGTGTGTGTGTGTGTGTGTGTGTAGGAGTTAGTGAAAAGTATTGACAATGTTGTAGTAAACAGTGAGTTATGGTCTGGTGGTGGTGATGGAGATCATGTTAGTGATGGCGGAGATCACAGTGGTGAAGATGATAGTGGTGGTGGCCATGGTAGAGATCATGATAGTGGTGGAGATCACAGTGATGATATTGAGGGGTGGTGGTAGTGATGGTAATAATGGTAGAGTCAAGCTGATGGTGGTGGTGGTGGGGAGATCATAACAGATGATGGTGGTGGTGGTGAAGATCCCACATTTACGTGTGCGAATGTATGAAGGGTGTGTGTGTGTGTGTGTGTGTGTGTGTGTGTGTGTGTGAGTGTGTGTGTGTACAAGTGGCACTGTTTGGGTTTGAACTGTCCCATTCATTAAATCTAACATCCCTCCAATTGCAGCAAACACAAATAAAGTGGCTGCCCTGAGGGGTGTGCAGACCCACTGCACCAGTGTGTGTATAATGAAGAAGAATGGTGGTGGTGGTGAGAGCTATGGCATAATTATGTGAACGTGTTTGTTTCCTTAATGTCTCTGAAGGTGATTGGTCCATTGTAAGTTGTAGCAATCATGATTATGACAACACTGATGATGATGATGATGATGATGATGGTGTATCTCTGTGTGATGTGGGCAATGATTGACCAAAATAAAAGGGATCACACTTGTTTGTCCCTTTTTCCCTTCCCCTCCACAAGTTTTTGTTTAACTCAGCTGAATACATAAGTACAAATTATAGATTTATTAGAAACCACTTGGAGACTTTATTGCTACTCAGAGTTTCACACACTCACACATGTAATACAATATTTGATGAATTGGTATATCCCACAATGCACTAGTTACAATCATTGTCATTGGTCAAGGCAGATCAAGTGACCAAAAAATTGGGAGCCTAGAAATACCATTATTGTTAGCTAGACCGCTATGATGTAAAGGAAAACACATGTCAAAAAAAGATGAATCCACATGACATGTTAAACAGGTAGACTGTGGATTGTTGAACTAGCAGATCCTGTGAATGAGGAAGAATTTTCTTTGGTGATGATAACCAGAGATCAGAAGTATTTTGTAGTTAAGTGATATCACTGGATGTTTTAATATCTGGAGTTTCTAAGAATAACCTACAGTTTCAGAAAACACTTAAGTTTGGAGTGGCATTGTGAATGGCATGTCACACTATTGGAGTACATTCTTATAAGCAGTTCCTTGAGTTTCCTGGCAAATTAGAACAAGGAAATAGCCTGAACTAGTGTAAATCCTGAAATATGAGCTTTTGATTATGTTTATAATGAGACCTGAATAAACTCTTTCAAACCATCAAAGTTTCTTGATACCCAAGCCCTGCCATCTTCAATGTAGGCAATGGCTACTCTAACTAAAACTAGGAACATTGATTAAATAGAAAATTATGGGGTTTCCAATTCTTATCAACAAACTTCTTTAGCAGATGGAATTAAGTGAATCATTTTTTAAAAATGTTTAATATTTTTCTATTTGACAGCTGCCGTTTCTAGCGCCATTCAATGTTTACTTGGAGTAAAGCAATTGATTGTACATTCCAGAAGACAGCTAAGGTCTCCAAAGGACAATACTAGTTTTTTTTTGTTTTTTCCCTCCCAAAACTGCTGCCCCAACAAATAACACTCAACATTGTCTCGCTGTTTAGAAGGAAATTGTTTAAAGTAGATTCGTTTTAGCTTTTGGATGTGTTTTTCCTAAGATTTGCTGCTCTCTATATCTGCACAAGTCAAATAAACAACAAGCATCTCACTATTTTGCAAGCCTCTCACTTGTGAGCCCCTACAAGAGAACTCTGTCAATGATGGTCCCAAAGAGGTGACCCATCAGCAGAGAATGGGTGGTACAATTTGATCCCCAGCTAAGCATTGCTTTGCTTCTAGTGACCAAAATTTCACATTTTGGCTCCCAGTTAATATATAGAATACTAACATAAAAGACACATCCATACACGCATAGATACGTGCACACACTCACACACACATGCAATTGTAAGGTAACTGAATATATTTTGTTGTCAAAATAATTTAGCTTTATAGCGATTAAGGCCTTCTGTGGGCAATTTTCTTTATTAATGCCTACTGCCTACCCTGAGTATTTATTCATCACACACACACACACACTCTCATATAGACACACTAACGTTAAAATACAAACTAAAATAAAACAAAACAATCAAAAACGTTGGAGAAAAAACAAAAACTGAAAAGTATGTGAGCAATTTCCTGCAGTGCTGTTGATGATGGTGATGATGATGATGATGTAAATATACTTTAATCCGTATGCAAGCATGGGAAAAAAAAAAGCATGGACGAAAAATAACGACCTGGATACACACACACACACACATATATATATATATATACGCACACCTATATATATATATATATACATATACATGAGAAGGTGTTAGCTGATGCACAAATATGTTGTTGACTGTACGAAGCAACCAACTGGAATTTGGATGGGTATATATATGCGTGTGGAGGCGGGAGGGGGGCATGAGTTGATGGACAACGATTTTTGTTGAATGGCTAAAAATGACCAGACTGACCAGCAATAGAGGAGACACAGACAAATCCCAGAACAGCCCC
>NC_142950.1:37723156-37725656 GCF_046866305.1 Octopus bimaculoides | reverse complement strand
GAGAAGATCACACTACGTGTATCATTGTTGTTGCTATTGGTTACATTTGGAACGGAGGCAGGTGCGTTGGAGCCAGTCGATGAAACTAAAGGCAACCCAACAGGTGACGCCCGCCGGATTTTCAGACTGTTTAACACTGCATTTGGTGGCATTGGAGACGACACTACGGCAGCTGCGCTGGCACTGGCTGCATTGAGAGCTTGAAGATCTTTATCAAGAACTTCTTGCTCTTCGTTGTCCAAAATAATCGGTTCCTCACGAGGGATGCCGTATCGCTTCTTGACAGCATAGAGCTGGGTTCGAAGGATGCAGCTCTCGCGGGAAAGCTCTACAATGCGTTTCTCGAGCGCCATGTCGTGTAACCTTCGTTTCTCACGGGACCTTCGGGCCGCTTCGTTGTTTTTGCGTCGCTTTTCCCAATAACATTGATCTTTTCGGTTATCGGGTGTGAAAGCACGCTGTTTCCTTGACGGAATGAAACCATGCATGTCTCCCCCTTGTACGGAAATATCGCGAATACTGTCTTCGCCAGAACTGACACAATCAGAAAAGTCGTCCTTTGATTCACTGTTATTGTTGCCATTGTTGTTGTTGTTGTTGTTGTTGCTGTTGTTGTTGTTGTTGGTGGTGGTGGTGGAGGTGGTGGTGGAAGTGGTGGTGTGGTTGCTGTTAGTGTTACTATTGATAACCATTGTGGACTGATTTTGATAATATGAATACCCGTAAGTGACTGAATTGTCCATGATCCCAAGTGACACAATTCCCCCCCTACTGTCTTTGACCACAGGTCTCATGCGCAGCAGATGGCCGCTCCTTCGTCTTCGTCAACTTGGTACCTTGATGCAGCATTATTGGTGAGATTGGATGCACAACAGAATAGCGATCTGAAAGAAATGAAGAAATCCCAGATAAATCAAGGGAGCAGATCTTGGAGCATAACACATGAAATACATAATAATACTGTAATACAGGGAACCACCACATGGGACTACATGGTGCAACATGATAGCCCTGTGTAACATCACCACATAATATCACAATACATGGTGTTACATGGTACCATTATATGATATCACAATCCATAACACAATACTAAATGATAGCAATATGTAACAACTCTACGGAAAACAAACAACGAAAGTGGTGAAATGGAGGCATCCCGTACACTCTGTGAAGTGGTTGGCATTAGGAAGGGCATTCAGCCATGGAAACCCTGCCAAAGCAGACATTAGAACATGATGAAGTCCTCTAGCACATCAGTTCCTGTTCAACCATCCAACCCATGCCAGCATGGAAAACCGGACGTTAAAACAATGATGATGATGATGAGACATCAGTCCTCAAGGGCTGCTCAGCTTCTCTAGTAATATAGTGTCATGTACTTTGTGAAGTGGTTGGTGACAGGAAGGGCATTCGGCTGTAGAAACCAAGCCAAGATGACCAGTGCAAGTTGTAGGGAATAAAGAGTAGGAGCTGGCAATAAGAAACGGCTGGAATTAGGGCCCATTGAACTCGTACCATCATCGCTTCCTTAAATTGCACACAGCTGTCTTAAAAAGAAGGTAATGGATGAGAGATGCATGAAGACAGATGGAAAGGTCATGGATGGAGCAAACTGGATCATTCATAAGTCCAGTCCAGACTTTTCAGACCATTAACCCCTTCGTAGAACTCCTGACCCCTCATCGATTCCCAGGCCTGTACAAGAAAATAAATAAATAATAATTAAGTTGCTGAATAATAATAATAATAATAATAATAATAAAGTTGCTGAATATCTCTCATTGTGAGATTTAAAAATAGTAATTTTCTAATAATTAAGTAGATGTGCATTTATCGACCCCTTGAATAGTCTCATTGACCCCCACCCCCAAAGGTCGATGGCAACCACTTTGGAGAGCCCTGGTCTAGTCAATGAAGACTGACTTGTAGACTAAACAACAACAACAGCAACAATATAAATATATATCTTATGTTAGTATACCTTAAAGGCGGAAGAGCTTGTGTTACAGAAATTACTCCTACAATAGAGTGAAGTTTCGAATCTGGAAAGAAAATAAGAAAAAAAAAAAAGGATATTAAAATCAATTTCGAAGGAAATTTATTATAGACAAAAATCCCTTTTTAATTCTTCAGTAGGGCTCATGACTCCTATTTTCTATGGCTTTCAAGATTAATAGGATGAAAAGGTTAATGTTGGGATTCTCACAAGGGACACTGATTCAGTTACTTGAGAATAGTGTAGAAATAAGTATGGCACCTAACGAGCAAAATCAACACCAAGGTTTTAATTAAAACTTTTGTCTGAGGATATTATTCAACTTTGTCCATTCTTGATAAAGCACAACATATTGCTTTGCTTTTTATTTATTTATTTTTTGAAAACCAAAGTGGATTGTGGGACAAAAAAAGATGAAGATACACAGGGCAAAAATCATCAGCCCCAGCCCCACCCCAAGACCGAAGTCCCTTTTGTTGTAAATTCTTGCAAAATAGGGGG
>NC_142950.1:37701696-37715156 GCF_046866305.1 Octopus bimaculoides | reverse complement strand
CCCTAATCGAGTACGCTCCAGTCGTGACCCTCCCGTTTGCATAGAGTTTTATTTTCCTTTTACCTCAAATGAAAAAATCTAATGTGTCCTTCCTTTGTAATTAGCTGTTAATTAACCCCAGGTCAAAGCACTGATAGTAAATTTTAAATAAAAAAAAAAGCCCCGTTCCAGCCACGACCGTCCAATATTATTTATTTATTCCATTTATTTTAACATTTTTGTACCCCAGGAATTTTATTCGGCAACGAGTCCCTTCCTTTCTATATAAATGGACGGTTGAGAAAGAAGTGCGACCAGCGATATTTGGCTGTTGTTTCTACCATATCGAGCGTCCACATACAGCCACCGTTATTCCTACATGCTGCTGCTGGTAATAGTGGTGGTGGTGATGATGATGATGATGTTGATAATTGTGATGATGCAATTGTTGTCCATCCCCTTATTGTTGGTACACTTCCATGTGACCTAGATTTGTGTTTTTTCTAGTTCGCCTCCTCCGCTACTGCTACTATCACCACCTTCCCCCTCCTCCTCCTCCTTCATTAATTCATCATCACCACCAGCATCCCCATCAATTATTTTCTTCTTTTCTTTCCTTCCACACACTTATTACCCACTTATCGTTTTTCTTTCCTTTCATCGCCGTTTTTTCTAAACATTAAAAGAATTTCTCTATTTTTTAAAATTCTAGTTTCTTTAATTATGCCTTTTTCTCTTCTCTTTCGTAATTCTTTCTTTTTTTTTAACATTTTCTTGTTTTGTAACAATTTTTTGCTGTAAAAACAACAAATTCTTTTTTTTCCTTCGTTTTTCAATCAATTTTCATTCGATTCTTTCATTTAATTCTCCTTCTTTCATCAATCAAATAATTTTTCGTTTCCTTCATTCATTCAATCATCTCAAAAAAACCATTACCTTGCGTTTTCTTCATCACTCGACACAAATATTTCTTCATTCGACCCCATTCCTTCTTTCTTTCTTTCGTTTCACAAAAATCATTTTCTTTTCTTTATCATTCGTTACAATTTACTCAATCGTTGAAGTTTCATTCCATCGTTCGTTCGTTCGGGTTTACTTTAGAATCAACTTCATTCGGTTACAGTTTTTTAACAAATCGTTTGAACAATTTTTCTTCTTGATTTCCTTCTTTAAATTTCCTTCACTATTTTCGGTTAACTCTTAATCAATCTTTCTGTCGTTCGTTTTTCCTTCCCATTATTACATGTCTCCTCATCCTTTCGCAATATTCTTGTCACAGTTCCATCCTTGTTTATGTTCTGCCATTCGCATTCTCTCAAGAATCTCTCCTTTGTCACAGTTCGGCTTTCTCTCTTTCATTCCTCGAAACCAACAAAATAACATCACTCTTTCTCTACTTCGAGGCATTCATTCCTGACTTTTCACTCTTTTCTTTCTTTCCGCTTGTCAAAAATTACTTTCTATAGAAATCTAACCATTTATATTTATAAACCGAATCTACATCAATTCGCCCAACTAACCGAATGTTTCCCCAAAGCTACAATATCATACCTGTGTAGCCACACCTTATAAACACACACACACACATTTTTATGTATTTACGTTGTCTTTCTCCTACATTATTTGCCCATCTATCCATTTACCTATCTGTCTACCTACCTATCTACTTTATCGATCTATCCATCTACCTCTACCTATCTTCCAACCCATCTATCTACCTTTCTTTCTCTTTACCTACCTACCTATCTATCCATCTGCCTACTTACCTATCCATCTACCTACCTACCTAATCTATCTACCTCTTTCTCTTTCCACCTACCTACCTACTTACCTATCCCTCTATCCATCTCTCTATCTACCCATTTACCTCTCTCTCTCTCTCTCTCTCTCTCTCCATCCATCCATCCGTCTACCTACCCATCTATGTGTCTCTACTTATCTACTTAGCCATTTATCTACCTATCCATCCATCCATTCATTCATTCATTCATCTAGCCACCCATCTACCTATTCGTCTACCTGTCCAATCACCCAGTTATCCACCCATCCTTACCACATTTATTTATACAGCCACCCATCCACTCGTTATTTATTCTCTTTCATAACTTCTATAACTGGAGAGAGAGAGAGAGAGAGAGAGAAAGAGAGACCAAAATCATTCATTCATCGCTTTCATTCATACATCGCAATTTTATTTCATCACATTTCATACTTGCCTTTTCATTCACGCATGCTTCCTTCGTCCCTAATTCAATTCCCTCAATCACCACACCTTCATTCTTCTCGCCATCCAACCTCCACTCTCAGGCTTTATCCTTCTCTTCTGCCGCAAGCATCAAACCTCCAATGCTTTCCCGCGCCCCAACACAACAACAACCACCACCTTCTCCTTCTCCTCCTTCCTCAATCGTGCGCTGCGTTTGGCAGTTGTTGGCAATATTTTGAAATCTATCCGGGTCAATAGAAGAAATATGTCGATAGATAGATAGAAGATGAAGCAAAATCGGGGTGGGGTGCGGTGGTGGTGGTGGGGGTGGTGGTGGGGGGGTGGGGGTGGGGGGCTGACGTGCGCGCGCGCTTGTGTGTGTGTGTGTGTGAACTCCCTGCCAAAGGGAAACGGTAATGATTTTAGGGTAGCAAAGTTTCACCTTCCAATAATATTGCATCGCTCTGTTCTATATTGCTACTCTTACTATCGAGTACTTTTTCCCTTGTTTACACTGATGTACACACACACACACACACACACAAATGTGTGTGTGTGTGTGTGTGTGCGTGTGTAAACAGTAACTCGGATCAATAGCAGAAATATGCCGATAGAGATAATGCAGAGAAGCAAGAGGCAAGGCGGGGGGGGGGACTGCTTTAAAGTGTGCGGTGTGTGTGGACACATGTACATATACACACACACACACGCGTATGTATGTATATGTATATATATACACGCATGTGTGTGTGTGTGGCAATGGGGGAGGAGGCGGAGGGCGCTGATTGCGCATGTAAATAGTAATTCGGGTCAATATCAAGGAAAAAAATGTCGGTCGCTATTACATGTGTGTGTGTGTGTGTGTGTGTGTGTGTGTTGAACTGTGTGCATGGGTGTATGCATAATGAATAGAAAAAAAAATTGAAAAAGAATGCGACTCGGGTCAATAGTGTTGTTACATTTATGGGGGGGGGAGAAGGGGGAGGAAGGACGAAGGAGAGAGCGAAAGGTTTCGAGGCCAGGGTCGAAACACCACCCTCATCCATGGTTAATATACTTGCACATACGCAAAAAGGATGGGTGGCGGGTAGAAAAGACACACACACAGCTGCTCGCATGTAACGGCCTTTAAGGTCCTTTTTCTCCTTTCTTTTCTCTCTATGTCTCCATCATCATCATCATCATCTTTCCTGCCTCCTCTCTCTCTCTCTCAATATGTATCAGATTCTGAGAGAAAAGGAGGAACACAGAGAAATCTGGATACTGATAGAGTAAAAGAGTGAGAGAGAGAGAGAGAGAGAGAGAGAGAGATTGCTTTAAAAGATAAACCAAAGATTAAAGGAAGATAGTGGCGTGTATATGAGCGTTTGTGTGTGTGTGTGTGTGTATATACACACACACATATATATATATATATATATATATATATATATATATATATCGATTGCAAAAAATCGGCAAGGCGAATATCTGTTTAACGATTTATAAAGTTCCCCAGGTTCCAATAAATTACAAAAACTCTTACTTTTCAGTATTGAGTTCTTTCCTTATTCTTACCCCTTGTGTATACTTAAGACTACACACACTTTTATATATATATATATATATATATATAAGGAGAGAGAGAGGGGGAGATAGAGAGAGAGAGAGATAGAGAGAGAGAGAGAGAGCCTATCGTTCTCTGAGCTCGAATATAGACGTGAGGACTACATCGCGCAAAATACAAATATTTGTATAAATAATAAAAATAATATTGACATGGTGTAATTTCACGTTTTCTGCGCAATATACAAATATTAATTTTTCGTTAAAATAATTTCGACGTATTTCCTTCCATGTATGTGTCAGAATGAATGTAGATAAGGACATGTAGCAAAGTTGTTATACAATGTACGTGTGTGTGTGTGTGTGTGTGTGTGTGTGTGTGTGTGTGTGTGTGTGTGTGTGTGTGTGTGTGTGTGTGTGTGTGTGTGTGTGTGTGTGTGTGTGTGTGTGTGTGTGTACGCATACACAGGCATGGAGAGAGAGCAATATAAACTGTACACGCATTAATATACGCAATGGAAAATATGTACACGCAACACAGAAAAGCATATACAACCATACACATGTATGTATGTATATATGTGTGTGTGTGTGAGGGGGGGTATGTATAGCTGTTGATTTGACGGTCGTGGACTGCTTCTTCTTCTCCCCCCTGGTCCATCCATATCCTTCCCTTCTCGCTTCCACCCTAATGCTTTTAATTTCTCCCACCGCCTCATTCACCCTTTTCCATCCAAACTCTCTCTCTCTGCTTCACGGTCTCACTCTCTCCCACCCTCTATATATTCCAACACAGTCCTCCCCTCCTCCTCCTCCCCGCCACCCTCATGCTGGAGCTCCAATAAACGTCTCTCTATGACTAACGGAATACTGTATGACGCAATCGTTACTAAGCTTAGTCAAACTTCGCCTTTTCCTCTGCTTCTCTCTTTCTTCCCCTCTTCATCACAATTACACCATCGCTTCTTCTCTCCTTCCCCATCATCGAACCCTCTTTTCATTACTCTTTCTGTTAAGCTCTTTCTCCTCCCTCTCTTTCTCATCATATACTCTCACTGTAACCCATATATATATATATATATATATATATATATATATATATATATATATATATATATACTGAATCGACGAGGGAATTTTTACGTGGTCTCTCCACCAGCAAGAAATAACAGCTAAATATCCTACCCTTCTCAAAAACACACACTACCTAACAAAGAAAAAAAAAAGAGAAGGCTATAGGACACTGGAGTGAGCCCGAGATATGGCTCTATCTGAATAAAAAGGAGGGATGGTCAGAATTGGAATGCATCGCGATAGAGTAAACAATCGCATCACAACTGACCCAGGCGCTATATGTGTGTGTGTGTGTTTACGGTCATAAAGTCCCTAACTTAAAAAAAAAAATCTTCCTTTCTTTCTTTTTTTTCTATTTCTCTGTCGTTCATATTTTCTACTTTCACTTTACTAATTCTCTCTCTCTCTCTCCTCCAATACATCGTCATCCTAAATATTGCCTTCTTCCGCATCAGTACCGCCGCCGCCACCTCTGCCAACAGAACACAAAGTCCCATTCTCCACCAACCCCCTCCCTTCCTTCCTTTCATAAAATACCACCACCATCACCACCACCAAGCAATTACCCACCCTCCTCCTCCTCCTCCTCAGTAGCATCACGGGAATGGGAGGAGATTCTTTCGGTTTCGTTTTTGTGTTTCGCGCGCACGCACTAACATACTCTCACCACCACCACCACCATCAACCAATACAACAACTGTAACCAGAACAGCAGGTACACCACCAGCACCACCACCAAAAGTATGAATAGAACTAGCGTAACCAAAACAATGAGCTTCCCAGCACCGCCGCCGCCGCCATTAATTGCAACCACTCAACGTAATAACAACAGTTTGTAATAGAACGTCTTTATTTTTTTACTATAACGCAAACTACAGCAACAACAGGCTCTGGAGACAGCAGAACCAGCGCCACTACTTTAACCATTACTACAACATCAGCAAACTGTAATACCATAACGAATACGAGCACTGTTACAACACTACAGCCTAACTGCAAACAGCTACAACCATAAAACCACCACCACCACCAGTTTTTACCACTGCCTCCATCACTACCAACACCACTGCATATATATATATATATATATATATATATACACTCACACACACATATACACGTGTGTGTGTGTGTGTGTGTGTGTGTGTGTGTGTGTGTGTGTGTGTGTGTGTGTGTGTGCACATATGCTCGTTAGGATCGCCCCCACCGTATATACCTTCCTAGTCATCGGTGTACTTTTAAGTTTTCACCCAGGAAGAACGACAGAACGAACGAATGGAAGAGAAAAATAAGAATGAAAAGGAGAAGACTAGTTATATATACGGCTTTTCCAATTCCAGCATCATTCCTATTCTTCTATTCTATCATTCTCCCCCTCTCTCTTTCTCTCGGTTTATTCCTGTGCATGTGTGTTCGCTGTACTTGTTCACATTACATACTGCCAACAACACACATAGTACTACCTTTTCTACTACAAAACACGATGGGGATATATATACATACATATCCACACACACACACACACACACACACACACACACACACACACACTAAATATATCTTTCCATGCATGTGTGTGTGTATATGTGTGTTTTCATATATACATATATATATATATATATATATATAGTGTATATTTAAACACATGAGGTATCCGTCATAGGATTCCTGGCACGCTAGAAGGAACAGCCAAAATCGAAACCACTATTTAGGGATAAACTTCGAAGGGAATGAAAAATAAAAACATTTACCATTTATCTCCTGGACCATGGTTTCTGACTTTTGTTTCGCAAAATAAAATAATTTTTACACGCTCGGCCACTGGTAGTAAAAATCTCTAAAATTTTTATTACCCTGATATTATTAATTATATATATATGACGGGCTTCTTTCAGTTTCCGTCCACCAAATCCACTCACAAGGCTTTGGTCGGCCCGAGGCTATAGAAGACACTTGCCCAAGGTGCCACACAGTGGGGCTGAACCCGTAACCAAGTGGTTGGTAAGCAAGCTACTTACCACACAGCCACTCCTGCGCCTTCAGACACACACACGTTGTTGTGTGTTGCTCACAGGCAAGAGCCGAATATTTATTATCTTTACAATTCAGTAATCAAATCCGGAGTTCGATCCCTCGGTGTAGCGCTCAGGTCTAGTCTTCTGGGGCTAAACGAACCCAATGTGCAACTTTAGAGGGATAGAAACTGTTTGATTAGCTCCACGCGTGACCTCTACCTCGAAAACAATACATGTAGTGCCCTGCATGAGAACTACAAGCGCAGGAGTCATTCTCTCTCTCTCTCTCTCTTCCTCTCTCTCTTTCTCTTCCTCTCTCACGTACGAATGCGTTTCTCCGAAAATCGCCGAGTTATAAGCGGTGACGTTGTTGTCATTTCTCCTGTCCACACCCGCTATCTTAGCACCTTCAAGACACAACTTTCAAGCAGGTTAGCGACCTGTAGCGCATAGGGCACCCGGCTGTAAAACAATACCTGAATAATATATTTGTCTAATCCACCCACACACATAATACATGCATATAAATACATACATACATATATATATATATATATGGTTTAACTGAGGGCTGGCACCAGGCGCCAGTCTGTTCCAGTTGTAGAAACTTTGCCAAATCAGATTGGCGCCTGGTGCAGCCTCCTGGCTTGCCAGCCCTCGGTCAACCCATCCAACCCATGCCAGCATGGAAAATGGACGTTAAACGTGTATGTGTGTGTGTGTGTGTGTATATATATATATATATATATATATATATATATATATATATATATATATATATATATATATATATATATATATATACACACATGTGTACATGTATAATATATGAGAATATGAATAGATTTGACAAAGAATGGCCAATAATGTCTCACATCGCCGCTAGCAAGTTTCTCATCACGTGGAATTGGTCAGCCAACAGTGTGTGGGTGCGAGTGCACCTGAAGCGATCCCTCTCTCGTCGCTCTACTCTCTTGACAATGTGAAGAAAACCATAAGTCAGCATTGGCATTTTGACCAAACCTCGACGATAATTACAGAACCCGGAGAGTATTAGCGGTTTGGGTGAAAGCGTCGTCGAAAGCTATCAAGGTTTTGATATTAACTTGTTTTCGCGCGCATGCACCCCCCACCCACACACACACAGCGGCACAAGTTGAGAAACTTGATAAATGGTTTGGTGTTACTGCAAACTTCCGCTTAAATGGTTTCTGGTTTTAAGGACAAAGCCAGCCATTCTTAAGTGAGCACCATCCACTCCTGAACCGGTTCAGAACGTAAAGTATGGAGACAAACCTTGCAAGACTCCTCCTCACCACCACCACCACCTCCGCCGCCGCCACCACGCGACGCTCTAATGATTCCACCAACTCGCTTACCTTTCGTTGGTCACTAAAAACGGATGAAACGACTGCATATTAAGACTGGTCAACAAACAAGTCATTGCCCGTCTGTCTGTCTGTCTCTCTCTCTCATACACTATGACCCACAAAGACGGTGACCCGGCATGGCCAGTCCTATAACCGAAACAGGTAAAAGACAAAGACAAACCAAGATTTCATGTTCACGAAAAATATCATCAACCTCCCGAGCTGTAATCTGTCTGGTGAGGGTATTCATGCCTCTCCAGTATAATGACTACGGGCAGCGTTCAGATGAAAATCGCAGGGGTGGGGCCTACTCGGTATGGAGGAGCTCCAACGAAAACTGAAACCTGTGGGACGAGTTTGAAGTGAGGGCAGCTTATCATCACCCATTTTTGTTTCCTTTACAAGAAATCTAGGACCACATTGTTCATCGTGGTTTCATTTTTTTTGAAGAAGGTAAGATATGTTTCGAGGGAGATTTAGCTGTTATTTCTTGCAATTTGCGCAACCACGTATGGAGTTAATCGTTGCTTCTTTCAAGTACAATGAATATTGGGGGCCACGTTCTTCAATACACCCCACACCCTTTTTTTTACGATTTACAAAAGGGTGATTTGCGAGAGATCTAGCTGTTATTTCTTGCATAGAGAGGTGGTTCTCTCATTCGTTAGTTTTTAACAATAATGGGGTTAGAAAATAGCTAAAATATCATTGAGATCCCTTTTATCGGAGAAATATAGGGCTTCGGTCCTGGAAAGTTAAATGCGTTTTCTCTCTCTCTCTCTCTCTCTCTTAGAGTGTGTGTGTGTGTGTGTGTGGTTGTTGCTGAAAGGTGGAGAATGCACAGGGATTGGAGGGGGGAAGCGGAAGAAAATAGTTGGGGAGCGGGGTGGGGGGACAAGGTAGAAAGTGTTGGGAGAGATGTAAGGAGGAAGTAGACGTGAGAGAAACTATGAGGAGTGTCAGAGGGTGAAAGAGAGAGAGAGGGGGGGACAAAGGGAGGAGGAGGAGAGAGAGAGAGTAAAGGAAAAAGATGGAATGAGACAAAAAAGGTGAACGGAATGAGTTGATTATATATATATATATATATATATATATATATATATATATATATAGAGAGAGAGAGAGAGAGAGAGAGAGAGAGAGAGAGAGAGAGAGGAAATTGAAAGAAAATAGGAAGAAAAACGATGTGTGTGTGTGTGTGTATATATATATATATGTATGTATGTATATGTATGCATGTATGTATATGAGGGTGAGAGGAAATGAGAGATAAAATGCTATGAAAGAGAAGAGAGAGGGAAATAAAAAGATAAAGATGAGGGGGTTGGGGGATGAGGAAGATAAAGAGATAGGAAGGAGAAAGAAGAAGGAGAGAAGATTGAGTGAGTAAAAGAAAGATGGAAAAGAAGAGGGGGGAAGAATGGGTGGGAGGAGAGTGAGTGTGGAGGTGAGAGGAAAGCAGAGAGAGAGAGAGAGAGAGAGAGAGAGAGGAGGGTATTGGAAGAAGATGAAGATAAAGGAAAGGCCAAACAGGCAAAGCCCCAACAATTTGTTGGACGGGATCCGGAAGTAGGGTTGGAAGGAGTGTAACGTGTGTGTGTGTGTGTGTGTGTGTGTGTGGATAGAAAAGGAAGAGAGAGAGAGAGAGAGAAAGAGAGGGAGGGAGATAGAGAGATAGGGAGAGAGGGGGGGAAGCTGCTGTGAGATGAAGTTCTGAGTGAAAGCTGGTTAAGCAGAAGCAGAGAGCTGCATGTGGAAAAGCTGGACTCTGACATAACAACAGTGAACCAAGAGACGCGCACGTCTTACACAATCACTAGGGCTTTTTATCGATTTGCTGTGACCTATTTTAAGAGGCAGCAGCAGCAGCAAACTGCAAAGCAAGAACAACAAGAAAAAGCAGAATTCAGAAAACGAGCAAAGGCGAGCTTTTACGTGGCAGCATGATCCGCTAGAAAGAGCAGCTCAAATCTCACCACAGCGAAAATTACGTTCGACCAGTTTAAATTTCAAATATATATACACACATATATATATATATATATATATATATATATATATATATATATATATATATGAGTGGCTATATGATAAGTAGCGTGCTTACCAACCACATGGTTCCGGGTTCAGTCCCACTGCGTGGCACTTTGAGCAAGTGTCTTCTACTATAAGCCTCGGGCCGACCAAAGCCCTGTGAGTGAATTTGGTAGATGGAAACTGAAAGAAGCCTGTCGTATATATGTGTGTGTATTCCCCTACCATCGCTTGACAACCGACGTTGGTGTGTTTATGTTCCCGCAAGTTAGCGGTTCCGTAAGAGACCGATAGCATAACTACTGGGCTTACAAAGAATAAGTCCTGGGCGGTGCTCCAGTATGGCCGCATTCAAATGGCAAACAATATATATATATATATATATATACCACACCCCATGTGTGTGTATGTGTGTATACACACCTCATATATAAGTGCGTATGTACATCCACACATACATACACATAAATGAACGGAATAGTCACGGCTGGAACGGTTTTAATTGCAGCCCTGTTCGATCAGTGTTGGCCTGGGGTTAAAAGCAGTGAACTTCTAAACGGGAGGAAGCCTCCACACGGTTCACTCGAAATGTTAGAAATAACAGCCAAAACCCCTGTCCCTGAAACCACACAAAGCGACTCATTGAATAACAGACCAAGATGCACGATCTGAATAAGACGGAATGGCTATGGATGGAACGTCTTTGAGCATAGGAGGAAAACCAAAGCTTTGGATCAAAGCTGGCATGAAGCAAAAGTAACAATTCTTAGGAATAATAAATGGTGGCCACCTTAACTAATGTCTTTAAATGGTTTGTGATTTGTGTGTGTGTGGTTAGTGAGTATAAGGATTGACGGGACAGAGGAGGTGGGGCGATGGGATCGGGGATGTGTGATGGAGGCAGAAAAGTGATGGATGAAGGAAAGGAGTAAAGAAGATAAAAAAAAACTGAATGGAAGTTAATGGAGAAAAGAAAGGGGAGGGCAGGGCGAGAGAGAGAGAGAGGGGGAGGGAGGATATGGTAAAATAAATAAATAAATAAAAACAGAATGAATGGAAATTGGTGGAAATTGCATGGAGAGAGGGTGAGAGAGTAAGGGATGAGTGACAACTGGGATGAATGGGAATACATGGAGAGAGGAAGAGAGAGAGAGAGAGAGAGAGAGAGAGGGGGTGGTAGAGGGAAGTCAGAAGGTCATTGTGCGAGTTTATACATACATATATATGATTACTATCGTAATGCCTCCAATCTACAGCCACCACTATCATCACCATCACGATTATCAACATCGTTTTACAGTCCGATTACTTTCTTATCGTTCCGGAAACGAAGGAATTGGTTGCACAAGTATACATACATACATGCATACATGCAAGCATGCACAAATATATAGAAACACACACAATTCATTTGAAAGAGAAAGAAGCTTGACTTGACAGTTTGCATAAGTAAAAACATTAGAAACAGACGGTGTGGGACAGCAAGAAAGAATGAGAGAAGAAGAAGACTGGTCACTCACGCACACACGTATGTGTGTGCATGCGCGCGTTGTGTATGTGGGGAGGGAGGGAGGGAGATAGGTGAGGTGAGGTGCTTTCCATCTTCGAGAGATGAAAAGTTAAACTTGTCTTTGTATAGTCTGATGAGCTGTCCACAAAGCTGCCGATTTCGTGGATGCGAAACCATTGATCAATCATTTTAACAATTCACCAAAATGACATAAAAATATCTTGAAATATTAAAGAGTAAATTTAGTCAATAAAATTTCCATTCCCTCCAGACGGCTTCGGAATCTCCTGCAACTCTTCTGGATGGTCTCCTTGTTAAAGTTGGTGATAATATTTGCCTTCAGTTCATTTTTGGTGTTACAAGGAGTTCTGCTGGTCTCTTGCTCAACTGCGCCCCACATAATAATCAAGGGAGTTGCAGTCTGGGGAAATAGGTGGCCACATGTTAGGAGTGGTGGGGTCGCAGAAATTGTCTGACAGTCATGACTGGATTCTTCTGCTTGTGTGGCAGGGTGCAGAGTCCTGTTGCCAGACATAGGGTCTTCCAGCAGCCACCCTGTTGACCCAGAGTAGCACTACTTCTCCAGACACTTGTTGTAGGCCCCTGTGTTGAGGCTGAGGCCGTGTGGGAAGACAAATAGAGGTCTCACGTCACCATCACTAATGATCACTCCAAACACCATGGTGTTGACTGGATGTTTGATTTTTATCACTCTCGGTAAATGTCCTCAGATTGACACCTAAACACTCTGAAATGTTCGTATTGGAGTTTCCAGCGTGAATGCTAAGCAATACCGCATGTCATTTCTAAATTTCTGGCAGAGTGAACTGCGTAATGGTGCTGCTTTTCTCACAGACGGTGTCCAACTTACCCTACTATACTGTGTAGTCATCAAAATCAAAAACAATGCGCAAGCGCGAAATTAAAATATAAAATGGCCACAATTTACCCATCGCCCCCTGTATGTATATATAGTTTACTATTTGAACTTGAAAGATCACGTGGAGATATCTACATCCACTGAATTATTGTTTCAACGGCATGAAACTATTAGTAGCTCATGTATCAAACGTTATATATTTATCACACAGGCACACACACACACACAAAATGCTGTCATCTATATATATCTATATATAAAAATATTTCGTGACAGCATTATACACACCCAGCAATAATAATGACGCCATATTACTTGATGAGAATAAAAAGAAAATAAGAAAAAAAAACCCAAAAAACAAAAAGAGAACTTGTTTGAAAATGGCGTTGGACGTAAAATCAAAATAAATGGAAGTTTCAATCGCTGCATTTAGATTGTGAAAGGAAGAGGATGGCGTCTGATTGAGAAAATTGATGGAAACACTTTACTGTGCTTGAGGAAGATGTTGTGCTCTAGGTATAAACGGTGTTATTTTAGTTACATGGATGATGGTGGTGGTGGTGGTGGCGGTGGTGTGCTGGTGTCGCCGAGTCTTGGTTTATTATGGTCAATCTTCTCTTCTCAGTTTATAACTGAAACCATAAACATGTGTATTTTAAGCTTCGATGAGCGTACAGTATGCGCGTGCACACACACACACACAAACAAATACACACTCTCACTCTCTCTCTCTCCTGAACAATGTGTTAAAAGCGGGAAATGTAGAGTGACAACAACTCAAGATTCAACCTTTACATGAATATAAATTGGATGAAAACGAACGCTGCACGCAAGGCAGTCCCGAATT
>NC_142950.1:37689196-37699196 GCF_046866305.1 Octopus bimaculoides | reverse complement strand
ATGAGAAAGAGAGGGGGGGAGGAGGGAGAGAGAAATATAGAAAGAGGTAGAGATAGATATGTGTGTGTGTGTATATGTATGTATATGTGTGTGTGTGTGTGTGTGTGTGTGTGTGTGTGTGTGTGTGTGTGTGAGTATGTATGTGTGTGTGCGTGAGTATGTATGTGTGTGTGTATGCACATGTGTGTGTGTAATTGTATGTATTAAGAGCAATCCTGGTCGGATGGTTAATAAATTTGCTCCGGCATCACGAGACCCCTTCTTCAAGCCTTGTGCAATACGTTTGGGGCCGGTGGTGGTGGTAGAGGGGAAACTGTGTGGAAGCGTCGTCCGATGGATTTTAACTAGGAAATATTGAAAGGGATGTGCTGATTCGTCCCACCCCCACCCCGAAAATTACGTCAAGGGTACAAACATGTCTACGGAGTACTCGGACACTACACTATTCGAATAAACTAGCTCTGCTGAACGAATACTCATCGTCGAAATCGACGGGGATCCATTTACATGAAACGTTTCTATGCTTCAGTGTGTGCGTGTGTTTCTATGCATCTGTGAATAGCTGTGTGTGTGTGTGTGCATATGTAAATATGCTGCGTGTGCAGGTGTGTGTGTGTGTGTGTGTGTCAGTGAGCGGGTATGCGTGTGTGTGTTCGTGTCTTTCTGCGTATGTGTAAATAGCTGTTTTGTGCAGGTGTGTGTGTGTGTGTGTGTGTGTGTGTGAGAGAGCAGGTGCGTGAATGTATCTGTCAGTGAGCGGGTATATGTGCGTGCGTGCGTGTACGTTGTCGAAGACGTCAGTAAGACGGCATGTTCCGATCGATGATTGAAAGAGAGAGAAAGAGAGAGAGGGGGAGAAGAAAGACGAAATAGAAGGAGGAGGAGAGAAGACTTGGTAAAGATAGAAGCGAAGAGAAAGATGAGTAGGAGGAGGAGAGAGAGAGAGAGAGAGAGAGAGAAAAAGAGAGAGATTGCATAAAGTACAGCTGAACTTTCTTACACGATATTGAAAAATAGTATTTTCCACTTCAAGTCGATCATCATTGAATACAGGTGTAGTGGTGGGGTGGGCGGGGGGGGGGGGGGTGATTGTAATGGCGGTGGTGATGACGGAAGTGGCGATGACGGAAGTGGCGATGATGCTAATAAGCGATGGTGTTGCTGGTTTTGGTGGTTGTGAAGGCGGTGTCGATTCTAGTAAAAGTACTTGAGGTGGTGTTGGTGCTAGTAGTCAGGGTAGGTTTTTGTGGTGGTGGTGGTAGTTGCAGTGGTCATAAGAAGACCTAGTAACAGCTGCGTATACTATCATACTAGTAATATTAGTACACTGAGTATACCAATACGTGTGTGTGTGTGTGTGTGTGTGTGCCGTGTTCCCATTGTGTAATATCTTGTTAAGGTCTCCTAACTTTTATGTAATATTCTCTCTCTCTCTCTCTCTTGCTGTGTGTGTGTGTGCCTGTTGCATAAATATATTCCTGTCGCGTATATATTATGTGGATATATAAACACACACACATGCGCGTGTGTATATCTTATGTATATGTTATTTATGGGCCTATTGTGTGTGTGTGTGTGTGTGTGTGTGTGTGTGTGTCATGGAAAGCAGGTATTTCCTCTTCTTTAATCAGCCAAGGCGAGAATGGGTGGGCGGACATTGATATCAGCCAACCAGCCAGCCAGCCAGCTAGCCAGCCAGCACTTTGAAAAGCCCACCCAATGAACCGTCCCCCAACTACCATACCACCACCACCACCACCACATCACAACTGCCATCATCATCATCATCATCATCAACGACAGGGTTACATAATTACTGAAAGACAGGTTTTTAATGAGAGACACCAACTGCTGCATATTGAAACGAGATACCCACAACCGGGAATCGAAACCGTGCCGCCTGCACTGATTGCGTCCCCCAACCACCTACTTTTTATATTCCCTTTCTCTCTCTGGCTGTCTCACTCACTCATATATATGTATGTATGTATGTATGTATGTGTGTATGGTAGATCCCCGTCGTTCGACGATGACGATTATCCAGTTGTTCGATCCACTGAAATTACGTACTCTTGAATTAATGTCGGAGTGGTTGAGTACTCCGTAGACACGTTTACTGTTAACGTAATTCTCAGGCAGAATCAGCTCAACACAGTGCGCGTGACCTTTTCACTTATAAGTACAATCCCACCCCTACAACGCGTTTCTATAGTTTCCATCCAGTCGATTCCTCCAGACATGTGGGGTCGATCCGAGGCTACAGAAAACGACACATAGCCCCAAATGCCAGAGAGAAGGATAGTGACAGGGGCCTCGCGGCGGCGGCGGCGGCGGGTTCTCTCTTTTATCTTTCAGTTGCTTCAGTGATTGAACGGAACAAATCGATCCCAAGATTTATGATTTGTTTTTAAGACCGATACTTATTCCATCGTCACTTTTGCCGAACCGCTAGATTAAGAAGATATTAAAAAACCAACACCGGTTGTCGAGCGGTGGGGGAGTGTGGCAACAGGCAAAAAAGACACACACATACATACACCATGGACTTCCACATAGTTTCCGTCTACCAAATTCACACGGCATTAGTTGGTCCAGGAGGCTACAGTAGAAGAATTTGCTCAAGGTGCCGCGCTGTGGAACCGAACCCGAGACCAAACGATTGCAAAGTGAGGGTCTTAACCATAACGGCCAGACCTCCTGCGTCTCTTCACTATTTTCAAAATTAGTTTTATATTTTTAAAATCTTAATTCTTCTGATAATATTGGCTCTGGTCTCCCTTTTTGTCAATTTCCTAATTCGTTAATTCCTCAAATCATTTTTTTTTTCTTTAAATCTACATTTTTTTTTTTTAATTAAATTGTTCCTTCGCCATTTTTTATTTCACCAACTTCTGTGGCGTGAAGGTGTCGCTATTTAAAACTTATTTTTCCAGTTGCATCTTTTTGGCGTGTCAAAAAACCAAGCATTGTCAATATTTGTGCTGGGCTTTGGTCTTTGAATTGCAGGGTCGCCGCCATGAAATACTGGGTGTGTCCTGGACAGTCTTTCATACCTAATAAAACCCATCCCTGTCCAGGTTTGATCACAACCAATTTCTTCAAGACAAACTGAATAAGAGAAAGGGAAGAATCGTCCCACAATACAACACTGGTACTTTATTTATCGACCCGCCTCCCCCAAAGAAAAGCTGACCTCAACGTCATTTGAACAAAGGAAGCCGGCAGCTGGAACGATGGTCGCAAAGCAGTCTCTCCCACATTCTAACACGACTCTACAACCATGGCCACCAAGTTGGTGTGCTTCTTTGTCAAACCTGCAGCATTTCTATTTCATGCTTCCATTCATTGGATCCTTATTTGTTGCTCCTTTCCCGAAGTGTCGTTTGATATTTTCTTCTGCAGTCGTTGTTTCATTGAGGATCGCTTATGTGTCTCTGTCCTTGCAATCGTTCTGGGATGTTTCACATCTGTTCAAGTCAAGAAACTTCCAATTGTTAAAATGTCAACAAGACTCGGAAACTGACGCAACTCGCGGTACTGACAGAGTTTCAAATGTTTGAAAGATTACATGTCTGGTGTTACCCCCCCCCCCCCACTTTTATCTTCCTGGCAGTGAGCTTAATCGTGCCTATCGCATGTTAATATCTCAGTCAACTCCCGGATAAATCTTACATCGCAAAATATTGAATTTCCACTTTTTACTGACGAGAAAGTAACCGATCCCGGGTTTTGCCATCGGGACCCGCCCATGTGTCTCTTTGAAACATCTACGCATTAATCAAACATCGCGTTCACTAAAGACAACTCTACAAACTGTACTTCCTGTTAATTCATAGACAGCTGTTAACTTAAGTGAGATTTGGCTGCTATTTCTGACGAGTCGAGCTATCACCGTTGTCGCTGTTTAGTTCCAGATCAGTCTGACTGAGCAGACCAGCACCGAACAGCATTTTAGCTCTGATTTTTCTTCTTGGTGGTAGTGTTGGGTGGGGTCGTGTATATATAAAGGTCACATTATCCAGATGGTAGGGTATAGTGTGAAGTTTGGTTGCTATTTCTAGCAAATCGGGGTCTGGGGTGCTTGACACTTTACAACTGTGACGTAATAAATACAATAACCTTTGTTTTAAGAGAAGAAACACACAGAACCTATTTTCTACCTCACAACTACACCAACTGTTGAGTACCGATATGAGGAGACATGGGTTTACACCAACCTAGTGAAGGCACATGGCTCAGTGGTTAGAGCGTCGAGCCTACGATCGTCAGGTTGTGAGTTCGAACCCTGGACCAGGCTGCGTGTTGTGTTCTTGAGCAAGACACTTTATTTCACGTTGCTCCAGTTCACTCAGCTGTAGAAATGAGTTGCGATGTCACAGGTGCCAAGCTGTATCGGCCCCTTTGCCTTTCCCTTGGATAACATCGGTGGCATGAAGAGGAGAGAGCGGTAAGCATGGGTGACTGCTGGTCTTCCATAAACAACCTTACCCGGACTTGTGCCTTGGAGGGTAACTTTCTAGGTGCAATCCCAGAGTCAGTCATGACCGAAAGGGGTCTCAGCACTCACTCTCGCAAATCTACCTACCTACCTACAGAAATAACGTTTATTCATAGCAATTAGGGCCTTTTTGCAATTATTCGATCTAAAACGGCAACAAAACCCCTCTCATATCAAGCTTTACTGACTTAAAAAATCGACATTAAATAATGTCGTTTTGAAGGCAAAAAACAAAAATTAGATAAAAGACGCGATGGGCTTCATTGGAACGTCGATTTGAGAGAACCTTTATCCTGTCAGGTTTAACCTGACACAAGTTGTCCCCACCGCCACCAGCGTTTCGTTGTCTAATTCTAGATGAAACAAAAATAAATTTTAACTGTTTAATTTATAGATTTGTAAACGTATGCTACCCCCAGGGTAAATTCTGGAACCCTGGAGTCTGTGACGACAATTTGTCCATTTAGAAAAGAGAGGTTCGGGTGGGGGAGAAAGGCGAATGTTGAAGGCCAGTAAATTGTTGTTTCCATTGTTATATAATATGATTAAGAAAAGAGAAAATATTTCGTCATTTTATTTTAAGTTGACGAAAGTCGAAATCAAAACAAACAACCGAAGCACGAATTGCGCATGTGCAATAATTCAAAACAATCTCAAAATTTGCATTCTGGTGTGGGAGTTGTATTGACGTGTGTGTGTGTGTGTGTGTGTGTTTGTGTAGGTGTGGGTGTCACATATGGAGCCTAAGAAAATTCGACGAATTTAGAGGCCTTCCCTCGCCCCTAAGTGTCGCTTCCAATTAATACAATAATTACGTAACTATTCAGATCTTTTTGTTAATTATTCGGCGAATGGTGGGGGTCTTCTTTTTGATAATAACTGAAGACTAACCACCTGATACGAAACCTGGGTGTGCCCATCTTATTTATAAAACGCAGAAGGTCAGTGGATCGCGTAACGCCAGCGCGGGCTACGCGGCTTAAAAAGCTCTCACGGTGGAAGAGCTAAAAATGAGGGCCTCCTGCGGTCGTTCGATTGCTAGAAACAGCAGTCCCCAAAACATCGTTTTTTCTTTTTAAAAATATGGGGGATGGGGGGGGGGGTCAGGAAACATTACACAGTGTGATTCAGGGTTAACATTGAGGGAAAGATTGGAGTGTCACGGTTGGAATATGCCCACTTGATTCAGGAGCTGAGAATTTGGGGACAAATGACCAAAACGAAAAACGTCGATCGTCGGTCAATAAGATATAAACCGCTTGTTGATGGGTCGGAGGGTTTGGTAATGGAGGGGTTAAGGCTTAGTGGTCGCGGGTGGGGGGGATACGGGATGGTCACAACTAGAAGGCCCTTTATCACAGGTCTATTTGACCAGAATAGGGGATTAAAAAGAAAAACAGAAAATTAAAATAAAAAAACCCCTGATAAACGGCTTCCATTCGACTTTTAATAGAATCTTAAATATCCTACTCAGAGAAATGCCATTTATTCGGGAAAGGCATGAACGTAGCCACTTCCCATGTTTTTTTTTAATCTTTTTGGTTTTCGATTATATAACAAAATGCTGAGCAGAGATTAAATAACTCCCAACTATAAACACATGCAACGGCTTTCTTTCTTTCTAAGACAGTCGAGAAATTAATTTATCAATAAGCGATGTAAACAAAGCTGTGGAGCAGACGTGTGAAGGCAGGCATTCATACCTGCATACTCAGTATAGAGAGAGAGAGAGAGAGAGAGAGAGAAAGAGAGAGAGAGAGAGAGAGAGACGGAGAGAGAGAGAGATGGATAGGCAGGTAGGTAGGTAGGTAGGTAGGTATATATATAAATATATATGAGAGAGCGAGAGAGAGAGAGAGAGAGAGATAAACACACACACACAAACACAAACAGATAGATAAAGATAGATAAAGATAGATATGAATATGTTTTTTCTCTGGAAGGAGTTTAATGGCCGACTAGTTTTCTGAAAGCCCCAGAAGACTTCTCTTAAGTCTTCATTCACCCAAGAGTATTGTCTAGAAACGACTTGTATAGGAGGGATGGGAAAAGTCAATCCAAACAAACTTTTCTTTTCTATTCACCTGCATAGCCTAAGTAGTTTATTTATCGACCCAACTAAGATTTGAACTCAAAAACAGGTGGCAACTAAAACATTTCGTCCTGGTTCCTCCAGTGTTTATTGAAAATAAGTGTTGTTCAATATCCGGCTCTCCGTCTTTGACAAACCACACCGAAAGAAAAGAACAAAGATGCAAGACTACGGACGAACCTGGACACTGGAATTGCTAAGAATAGCAACTATGACTTCCTAAAGTCACAATTCGATAAATAAAAGCGGGGAGAACATATTGCATACACTACAGAAAGCGCATTATAGTCGAGTGATTAACAAGTTTGCCTCGCAATTTTCAAGTTTCGGTTTCGATTCCGTTACATGCCACCTTGGACAACTGTCATTTTCCATAATCTCTGGTCGACCTATACTTTGTCAATGAAAGTGGGTAGACGGAAACTGCATGGAAACCCGTCAGATGGACTGGAGTTTCATTTCAAAAGGGAAAGTCTTGTGAAGCCTTAGTGGTGTTGATTCTGTTTGAGAATTGAATTCCATGAAAGGTACGCGCGTCTGTGAAATACTCAGTCACTTATATGCTAATTCATTAAGGAGGAGGTAGTTACGTGGACACAAAAAAAGACGGGATGGTCACAGCTGGAACTCCAGTAATCAATCTAGATGATCTGGGCTGTTTTAGGACCAAACGAAAGCCCTCAACTTTTCTTTTTCACCAAACAACGAAGTTTGAATGTGGTTACTCAGACAGAAATAGCAGCCAAATCTCCCTCCAATGACGCTTAATGCTTTTCTCTACAACAAAAAGCACACTTTCAATTATGTGGCTCCCGTTTTTCTATAGAAAACGGGATGGTCGCGGCTGGCATGCTCTCACCCGATGAGGGGAGATTTGAGGGCTTAACGACGACTAAACGCCAAACTAAGGTGGTTAGTCCATGTGCTAGAAACAACAGCCGAAACTTCATCAAACTACACAGCCTACCCTTTAACGCGTGAAGTCACATTGAATAACGCAATCCTGGATACACTGCATCATGAAGCATACGGAAAGGTCACGGTTGGAACGGCTTTGATCACGGTGGATCTGCCAAGGGCGAAGGTAAAGAATATGTACACCCGGTGGAAAGGGTTAGGGTTGGGTTTAGGGATTTTGTTACGCCGAAGATCGGTGGTGTATGTATTCTTTGCCTCCGGCCTGCCCAGGGTTAAACAATAACAACAGGTACAGCCTCGCAGGAATAATGATGATGATGAGGAGGAGGAGGAGAAGGAGGAGGTGTAGGGTTTATTGTTTTGTTTCTAAATTATTAGAAAGAACAACGAAAATATGGAAGACCCCCCCCCCCCGTATGAACAGCAGCAGCAGCAGTAACAGCAGCAACAACAAGGACAGCATAATAGATGTACTTTTAAGCGAGGCAGAAAAGAAGCGAAGAACGGAGTCGCTTGGTTGACTTTCGATAATTTGCTCGGCGAAACTTGAAAAACATTACATAATAATAATAATAATATAAGAGATTATCATAGATAATATAGACGTAGTAGTAGTGGTGGTGGTGGTGGTGGTAATAGTAGCTACTGCGAGTAGTGTGTGTGTGTGTGTGTGTGTGTGAGGAATAAATGGAGAGAACGAAAACCACCGCCTTCACCGTTTCGTGTTGTGTGTGTCTATATACATGTATGTGTGTGTGCTTTTCTACTCCATCTAGCAAGAAATCTGAGAGGCCATAGGTACAGAGAAACCGGTGTGTGTGTATGTGCATATATAAAATTTATACACACACACACACACACACACACAAAGAGCAAGTGATCATAATAAGCGGCTTCTACCACGTGCGCCTGCATGCGCGAGTAAATACACATACATTATCTATCTATCTATATATATATATATACACATACACATACGTGTGTGTATGTATATGTATGCATATATGTGTGTATATAAAGACGTACACACACACAGAGCTTACTCAATTACTGGCGATTGAGGTGTATTTCACCTTCATTACTCCGAGTTTTGCGTGACCCACGCATCGATTCGGCAGAGGGACGGGGGTAATGGCGAAATACTATTCACTAAAAGACAGGTTAGTCTTTCACGAAGATCATTCCTGGTCCTCGGATAAACTGCCTCCTCCGCCAAAGTGCGACGGAAATGTGTAACCCTGAGGAAATGGAGCAGAAATGTAGCGCATATCGTTGGTTCTGATCATCATTTTGTCGGCGATGTGTAGATGAGATTTTGGACCGTTTGTGTGTGGAGTTTGTTTACAAACTGGACGTGAATGTATTTTCTATTTGCTAAACCAGGGAGGAAGGATTCGGCCCCCGAGAATCGAGGGAGTCGCTTCAGTGGCTTTTGCTGACTTGAGGGGGAGCCTGAGAGGAACGGAAGAATGAAAATATTGTCAAACCGGCGATCCTGGCCTTCCCAAATGCTTGCAACAAGCAGTGTTGGGTGAACCCTTAAATCACCCAAGAACCAAATTGCTCGCGATGAACCGGCGATGGATTAACTTTAACACACAAATAGGTCACGATTGAATATTTGGTAACCAAATTACACATCGCACACACAAATACAAACACCCACATATATATATATATACACAAACACATACAAGCGTGTGTATGCATGCATGAATGTGTGTGAATGGGGGGGGGAAGATTGAATGAAGGGGAGGGGGTATTAGAAAGGTTCACTTACTTGCTATGAGTCCCTCTTTTCTTTTCTCTCTCCCTATAAAATTATTTCCGTCTTCCTGCTTTTACCTGGTTCTACCATCCATCCAACTTTCCCAGTGTCTGTCTTTCTGACTGACTGACTGAATAACTCTCTCTCTCTCTCAGCTAATTCATTCATTCATTCATTCGTGTCCGTTATCAACCATTTCTTTCTTTCTTTCCTTCTCTCTCTCTCTCGTTTCTGACAGCAACTACTGTACTATGGCCAAGCTGGAGCATCGGCTAAATGGAAATTAATCGCTCAAATCGTCTCTAAACACCCACTCTAGTTTACATTTTATCGATTTCTTTTCGCCGAATCGCTGTGTTACACTGATATAAAGAGAGACAATTTCAAACACCGATAAACATAAACATACAAACGGATATGTCAGGCTTCCGCACTGTTTCCGTCTATAAAGCCCTCGGTCAAACTCCCTCCCCTTAGGGTGCCTTTTTTGCAGTCCGCACAAGGCATTCGGATCAGGCCTTTGGCTGAGGATCCTAACCACCCAACCTCTCACAAATGTTGGAGGCCCTGCGAAGGGTCGTAGGGGCTGCTTTCCCTCCAAACAAAAACTAAAAGATATAAATATACAAGTGAAGGCCAAGGTATCGTGCAATGGGATCGAACCCGTCACGTCTGTCCACAGATTCACCGTGTTCAGCTGCCTTCGTATGCACGTGTATGTGTG
>NC_142950.1:37686459-37688696 GCF_046866305.1 Octopus bimaculoides | reverse complement strand
TCTCTTCTGCTTTCCTTGTTCCCTTTCTCCCGGATCGTATCAGGTCTTTTAGTTTTCTTCATTCAATCAACCAAACACATTACCAAAGCGTTTATGTAATTCGGTACTCAAGGCCAGAGTCTACCTAATTGAGCATCTATGTCAAAGTGTGTGTGAGTGTTTAAGCTTTTGTTGTCTGTGACAGTTTTTCAATGAAACCCATTTAAATTTGAGTGCGTGGGTGTTGAAATCTTAATAATGTATATTATATACAGTTACAGGCGAGTGCCTATACAAGTGTGCTCGCGCGCCAGTTTGTGTATATATGTATATATAAATACATACGAATATCAGTTGATCTCGCACATACACATATATCGGTGTGTGTGTGTGTGTGCGAACGGTTTATTACAACTGGTGTACTTTAACTGCGGCTAATAATTACATAATTAGCTCTTCACATGAACACGGACACACGGACACACACACACGGATACACACATACAAATGTATATACGTGTAAATATACGTCTAACTTTATATATCTGTACGCATGCACACACACACACACGCACATCTATCTACGTGTGTGTGTGTGCTCATAACATACACACATGCACACACAGCAACCAAACTATGTAAACAGGACTATGCAAGCGCACTCACCGTGCCCCACACCCCTCACAAACATCTAATTAACAGCAAATGCTAAAATATTTTGGAGTGAGTGAGTGAGTGAAATATATGAATGAATTATTGAGTTGAGTGCGGCGGATTAAGTGTGAGTGTTGGGTGATACTCAAATGTGAGTCATGGTGTATGACGTGTGGGTTGTTGAGTTTCGAAAGTGGTGGCGGAGGTGGTGGTAGTGGTGGTGCTTGTTTTATAAATTATGCTGGCGGCAGCGGTGGTGGCTCTAACAGTGACGATGATGAGGATGATGATGATGATAGCAGTTAAGTGTGTGCGCGCGTATGTATACATGTATGTGCGTGAGTAATTGCTTGCCTCACCATGTGTGTATGTGTGTGCGTTGCATATATATGTTCGTTTGTACGTACATGTGTGTGTGTGTGTGTGTGTGTGTGTGTGCGCCTGCGCCTGCGCTTGTATGTTCTGTGCACCTAAGAGTGTGTGTGTGTGTGTGTGTGTGTATACTAGTTGTGTAGGTGCGTGTACACACGTAACTGTACGGGTGCGTGGGGCATAGAACGCGTGTGTGTGTGTGTTCGTTCTTGTGTTGTGTAATTATAGATTTGCAGATCACGTGCCTGTTTGTTGCATGTGTGCACATGCAGGAGCTTGCATGTAAGCGAACGCACGTATGTCCGCATGCATCCATGTATATTTTGTGCATGTATATATATGTAATATATATACATGGTGGTGGTGTGTGTGTGTGTGTACCGACAATCTTCTTTAGGGGACATTCTCGAAGGGGTGTTGAGGGAGGGAGGGGGGTTTCTCACCCATGTAATCCAGCCAGTTGAATAACTTTGATATTATCTAAATTATTAATAAACAAAAACTCCCTATCGGCCGTCTAAAATCTAAGAAGAACCAAACAGCAAGGTAGATAACTCCAATATGATCATTTGATAAGGGGTTTAGATGCTATAAACCAGTGGTTCACTGCAGGAGTCCATCTACGACCCTTGGGGATCCACAAGATTTTGTTTAAATTGCTTATGTTTGTACAAAGCACAAAATAGTTTAATAACTTTTTTCATACAGCTGTTAATAATATTTAATTATAAAAATACAAGGGGATTTTTTTAAAAAAAATTTTAAAAATTGAAAGGCTATAGGGGTCCATCCGAGTAAAATGGGAACTTAATGGGTCCATAAGGAAAAATAAAAGGGGGATTGAGAACCAGTTAAAGACAATGTAGGTCGGAAAGGATTTGCTCTTAAAAGCTGTATTTCGGGTGAATGAGACCCCAATGGCAAAACTTTCTAGTCAGCTGGAAAAGCTGGAGGGGGACACTATCCTATACCTGTTTCGGGAATTAGACTGCGGCCATGCTGGGGCACTGCCTTGAGGAATTTTAGTCGAATGAATTGACCCCCCGTACTTTTTAAATCCTGACACCTATTCTGTCGTTATCTTTTGCCGAATCGCTAAGTTACAGGGACGTAAACATCGGTTGTCAAACGGTGGTGAACACACACACACTTTATATATATATATATATATATATATATATATATATATATATATATATATATATATGGGGAAAAAATCAAGGTAGAAAATA
>NC_142950.1:37668959-37676459 GCF_046866305.1 Octopus bimaculoides | reverse complement strand
ATATATATATATAATATACGGGTGCGTTTGTGTATGCGCGTGGTGTATATATAGAACAAAGAACCCAAATAGGAAATGGGAAAATTTCACAAGATCAGCGATGTGCTTTTTTTTTGTGGGGTTATTTTTTTCTCTGCTTTGAAAATAAAATATTTATGAGCTAACAGCTATTTCCTATTTATTACACACTAGTCTATATGTGTGTATACATATACACATATACATGTATACGTATATATATATATATGCTTGTACACACACACACACACCTATATATATATATATATATATATATATATATATATATATATATATATATATATATATGTGTACATATAAATATGCACATGTACGTATCATTCATACAGATAAACATATATTTAAATATATTTATATATAACTATATCACACACACACACACACACACACAAAGATTATAACGCAGACCAGAGCAGGACAGGGAAAACACGTTTTTATCTCACAAAGGGACACGCTGTCGCAAACACACACACACACACACACACACCTACGGTCCTCCCCCTCCACACACAGCAAACATCGGTATTGTTCTTAACTGTGAAAAGATCGATATTGTATTCGTTTTGTGTGATGCAATAAGAGGTTACCAAACTCAAAACTGCGGATCGTGAAGAAACGGTTTCGATCTCCGGCACGACGCCCCCATTATTTTATTTTATTCTATTCTATCTATTTTTTCGAGAACTTAGTCCAACGGGTAACGGCAGCACCCATGAGCCTTGCCCTTCTGTTTTTTCCAGTGCCTTCCCGAGATTCGTGACACGAAGGGGTTGCGGTGAAAGAGGAGTTCCCTTTCAAACCGAATATCTAGCCTGAGTGCTCACAACAGTGTGGCGGACTTTACTAAAAGTACCTGAAGTACGATGTGGCATCATTGAACGAAGCAGAGGCGGATGAACTCTTCCAGTCAGGAATTTAGAAGAAAGCTGGAAAGCAATATTCGGACACGGTCCAACAATTACACCATTTGGCCCGACATTTGAACTCACGGGGCAGAGATTCACAACTAAATACCACGAGGCATTTAATCCCTGCTCGAACAACTCTTGTCATATCACCACCAGGCATCTTAAAAGAGAAAAACATCGAACATTAAATGCCTTGAGAAATAAACAAACAAACAGACGCAGTGGCCATGGTTGGAATGTCTGATCCCAGACCTGTTCGATCAGGGTTGACCCGGGATCGGGTATATTCTACCCTGACAGATAAACCGGACCTATTTGTATATGAACGCGGTCCAATGAATTCTGTAACTGTTTTTAACGGCTTAGTTACCCTTGACCCTTATGACTGGGTCCGGACCTGAATACTTGCAGCATAGTTGTATTCGCTAAAATTCACCCAAGGACCACTAGGTGGCGTGGGTGTTACCCCTCCACCGCCCCCGCCCCCACGACCGATTAATGCTGTCAATCTATCACCCTCCCCCAACCGTTCACCCTCAAATCAGAAACGGTCCCTTGAGCGGTCTTCCACGTCAGTTGCTGTCTCCCTAAATTTCTCAGCACAAAAAGCATTCGTCGACCCGACACTTGCTCAAGCTGCTAACCACTGAGATCGAACTCGAAACAGTGTAGCCGATTTTTTTTTGGGGGGGGGGGGTTAGCTTGGTTGTGGCGGCAGCCCTACACCAGGGTTTATTATGGTTGCCGTGTAAATCCCAGATCGACCTTAATGGAGCAGAACCTGCACATGATTGTCCGGTGTTAATTGAGCAGGCCCGGTACTGGTTGTTTACAAATGTTATGTCGGCCAAGACCGGCCTCAATCGAGCAACACCTCGGCCACTGTCAGAGTTGTTTACCACATCGACGCTGACACACTTTTTATCTTGATTATTGCGAAGAAATGTCAGCATAACATTACATGTCGATGTCGGTCGGACACGACACACACACACACACCACACCACACACACAGAGGAGTTCAATTGCAACACAATGCTTTACAATCGTCCCACACGAAAAGAATAAAAGAATTTTTTTTTTTTTACGAGCCAATATAGTAGTGCGAATATCTAGAAATAGCAGCCAAATCTTCATATAAAACACAAGAGGAAGGCAGTGGAAGAGGGAGAGTGGAGAAAGGGGAGAAGAAAAGAGAACTTCAGGTAATATAACATGGCCCCAGGTGTAACAAGTTTCTTTGTTTAGAGCTGAACTGGGGTTAAACAACAACAACAATTAATAAGGGGCCGAACTATGGGAGGGGGAGTGTTAAAGAAATAAAACGTAAAACTTCAACAAACGAGGGATCAGGAGTTCTATTTTGAACGATTCGATTATTGCATGAATCGATATTTTTTTTTATTAAGTCAACAGCGCGTGGGTTAGGGTTAGGGTTAGGGTTAATCGATGGCAAACAAACAGGTATCTGACAACAAATAACTGGTTTGATATTTGATAGAAGGGGCTTTTAAGATGAAACCCTTATCAAACGAATAGGAAAATGGCTTGGCTTTTTCTTTTTTTTTTTTTTTTAGGAGAGGAAAGATAACTCGGCGCATACTGAGCGAGTTATTGCCCTTAGCTGTCGAACCTGGTCGCAAGTATAAAAAGGTATCTTTCACGCCAGCACGCACACGCACACCCCCCACCTCTCTTTCCTACACGCGCAAGGCTCAGCAAGATGCGTTCGTTTCTTATTAATAGTTTTGCAAGTAGCAAGAGGCACCCGGGTTAATGTCAAACAGGTGTAAGTAGTAGTAACGAAATTCATACCCTGGTATGGGACCCTCCGTGGAATAGTTCGACCTGATGAAAAAATTGTTGAATTGTCCCTTAAAACCATTACTTTGCCGTCCTATATAAAAGTTGAGGAATATATGGAAAGAAAATAAGATGAGAGGTCATGGAAGGAACTCTGATCATAGGCCCACTCTAAGAGGATTGACCTGGGGTTAAACAGCGTTGCTACTTAGTTCAACACCGACCTATGTAGAGGTATGGGTGTGTATATACAGACAATATTATATACGCTCGCGCGCACGCTTACATTCACCACACATGCATACACATGAGAGCGGCGAAAACGAAAAACAGGATGGGGACCATTCTATGTCGGAGAAGGACATCAGAAGAGGGCACCTGCCCTTTAGCGTCCAGGGGCGTCCTGGACGGTGGGCTTCCATGGTAGGTCCTAGATAAGAGTTCTCTTTAATTAGGGAAAAAACGAAACTGCAAAGCTAGAGCACTGTGAGTCGGTGCAGAGGATGCACACAGCGGATAACGTTGGGTCTCATTAGTTTTTTTTCCCCGTTAGGGGAGGGAGCAATGATAAAGGGGCAGATAACTTGTTCTACTCAATAGCATGGGTCATTTATCATGATAGTGAAAAAAATTGTTGTGCCCAAGCAGGAGCATACTCACACATTTAAGGGATCGCTAAGAATCAGGAAGGGAAGGGTGGAGCAAGACATTCAATTTGAAATTTAATTACAACCATTCCTCGTAGTTAGTTAAGGGCATAAAGATATTGTCATTAATAAACAAGGAGAATGCGCCGAGGGGCAGAATGATTAGCGCGTCGAACAAAGTGCTTGGCGTTATTTCGTCAGGCTTTGCGTTCTGAGTTCAAATGCTACTGAGCTCGACTTTGCCTTTCATCCTCTCTGGGTCAACAAAATAAGTACCAGTTGAGCCCTGGGGTCGATGGAGTCGACTTGGCCCCTTCCTCCAAAATTACTGGTCTTATACCAAAATTAGAAAGAATTACGAGTGGGGTAGAAATCAAAAATATTTTAGTGAGTCGGTGCTGGTATTCTGGGTTCATTTGGGGCACCGCCCTGCCACAGCACCACCGCTGTGGGGGGTCATTGGTTGACTCCTCAACTGTAGGGGCTGGACTAAGAAAAAAAAAACGGAAGAAAACTCAGATTTCATTGACTGACAAAGATTCCTTTAACACATTCGAACCAAGAATTCAAGGAGCCTCTTTGTGGTCGACTGACCTGCTAGAAATAACAACCAAATGTTCCTCAAATTACATTCTACAGTATTTTAAGAAAGGCAAAGGCTTTCTCCAATGTAGTCTTAGGTACACCCAGGCACCAACAACTAGAAAAGGGGTCTGCAGCTAGGAAAGGGATTTTGCGTTACACCTGCAACATCTAATTTGTTTTTCATTCTAATAGAAATGTCGAACAATCGTTGCTGTTGACTGACAAACCCCCTCCTCCACACACACACATGTATAAGCATGTATAATACACGTCTAAACACACACACACACACAACGTGATTGGTTTACACACTCCTTATATATTATATACACACACACACACACACACACACACACACACACACACCAATATCCAAAGCGAACCAAATTAGAATTTCTTAAGGATTCATTCCATTCATCACTGAAGACATAATTGAGAGGAAGTGTGTAGGGGCCGTATGACAAGAGAGCCCCACGAGGGGTCAGCATTTGACAATTACACTTGCTGCATGACGGCTCCCAGTAGACGCAGGGGTGGGGTGTGAACCAAGGCAGTTGCCATCGTTTGAATAAATACAGCCATTCGTTCGTGTCACGTTTTTCAACACTCACCTACAAGGTTGTGTCTGCGCGTGTGTGTGTGTGTGTGTGTGTGTGTGTGTGTGTGTGTGTGTGTGTGTGTGTGTGTGTGTGTGTGTGTGTGTAAGATTACTGTCGTTGTTTATTATTATTATTATCATCATACACAGCTACACGTATTTGGGCATTTATGTGTACGCATGCGTATATACCCATTAGTGTGCGAGTCTACCTATTTATGCATATGCATTTCTGTGTGTGTGTGTGTGTGTGTGTGTGTGTTGTGTTTGCATGTGTATTTGTCTACATACATATGTGTGTAAATATAGATTTATGTGTCCCCGCACACACACAGAGACAGCTCTATATAATATTACATTAGAGAGATATCGTATGAAATACCATCGTATCAATCTTATCCTCCTCCCTCCCCTCTCTCCTTTCCTCATCCGTTTGGTCTTCAATTTCTTTGGAATAAATGCACAAAGGGGAGAGGGAGGAGGAGAGAGATAAAGCGAGGGGGAACAAAGTCTTCGTAGCAGAATGAGCTGAAGGTCCAAATTGTTCATTGACACCTCGCTCGGATCGTTGAATATTCATTACATCAACATCTCTCTCACACACACACACACACACACACACAGCACTCTCCAGCAGCTAATTTGTTCTAATGAACTCAGAGACCAGGGATGAGGTGGGGAGGGTGTTGCGCGAGAGGGGAGTAGCCAGGTTCCAGCGACATTTTAACACCTTTGCAGAGAAGCTACAGCATGGAGGCGCGAATCCCTCGCTTGGTACTCGATGAGTGAATGTCAGTGTAAGAGAAGTAACATTTTTATTATTCCTTAGGGGGGGACGCACAGTGGTAGAAACGGTGGAGCGTCGGACGAAATGTCTGGCGGGACTTACTTACGCCCCACCCCCACACGTTCCGAGTTCAAAATCCGCTGAGGTTGATAGCTTTCATTCTCCGTGGGGCGATGGAAACAAAAATATCGATTTTATCGGTTATAAGTCTTCCAAGAACGTCTGGGGTTTTGTCAAACACATACACAAAAGAAACAAAAAAAAAACATGGGGTTTTGTCAAACACATACACAAAAGAAACAAAAAAAAAAACAATCATAAATACGTCCCGGGTTCAAATTCCGCTCGGGTCAACTTTGCTTTTCTTCCTTCTGGGCCGATAACAATAAAGTACCATTGAAGTACTTGGCCCATTATGTAGAGTCTTGCATCACTGGGTTTCCTCACAACAACACAGCCACTCTTATATTTTATCCTTGTAAAAGGAGGATCACCGTCAAACAAGCGATGTTCGTTTCCAGTCTTCCGTGAAAACGTGTCTGGTCGTAGGGAAATATTACCTTGCTTGGAGAACAGGTGTCACAGCGAATTCAGTGGGCGTCAAGTGATTATAAACACTTACACACACACACTTTCATACAAATTCATAGAGCTAAGTGACTGTTTGCTCGACCTGGTAGAAATGGCAGTTGAATTTCCCTTAAATCCTCTGCTATCCCTCGACACACAAGAAGCCGAAATGATCAAAGCCAGAATGTTTTGATCCGTAAGTCTACTCGATCAAGACTTGCCTGGGGCTAAACGTACATCTTACACAGATACATCCATATTCACACACACACACACATCCACTGCAAACTACATCTATATAGCCAGACACATAAATACACACGTCTCCATAAACATCAGACACAGACACAAGCGTTTCTGCGTTACCTGCCTGACTACAGGTTGGCTGAGCAGGCTATACACCCGGCCCATTACCAGCCTCATTTAACCTTACTTATCTGACTAAACATCCGTCTCTCCGTCCCACTCATACACTATACACCCGACAGGACTGCCTTTCTGTCATCTATGCAATCGTCGCCGTGTTACAACCGACACTCTCGTTTCTATCCGTCGTTAAGTCTCGCTGAATTACTGAAAACACTCGTTTATCTCTCTCTCTCTCTCTCACACTGACTATACACCCGTCAGCCTCATCTCTCTTGACTATATACACCCGTCCAACCGTTTGTCGTCGTCACGTCAACCAACAATCAATACAAAACTCGAATCGGCTCCTCCTCCTCCTCCTCCCAATACATTCCTTTACACCTCCGTCTCTCTATCACTCTTTCACTCCACCTCCCAGCCACTCACGCTATTCCTCTCCCTCCCTCGTTTTGTTTATATTTTCTCTTTCTTTTCCTCACCCTCTCTTCCTCCTCCTCCTCTCCCCATCCCTCATCACACTCCTCTAAATTTCACTTTACCTCCCACCTCGGCCTTCCTCACTCTTCTCTTCCATCCACCCGTAATACAAGTACCCCTATCTCTCTCCATCTATCCTTCTGCTTGTTGCATTCAACCCGAGTCCACTTGATTCACTTTGACCCTTATTTTGACGATCTTTCCTCGTCGAACCGCTACGTTAGTTTTCATTAAGTACTGTAAACATAAACACACACACACGTGCGTGTATATACAAAACGCGGATATATAATAATATATGCGAGTGTTTTATGTATACAAAACGAAAGAAACCATTCACCACGTGGAGTTTACATTATAAGCGCCCGAGGGGTCACGGGAATTTCTGGCTTCTGTGGAATTAAGTCTATCTCAGTCATTTTGACTGCAGCCATGCTGGGGCACTGCCTGGAAGGGTTTCAGTTGAACAAATCGACCGCAGAACTTGATCTTTATCGGTCTCCATTTGCCGAAACGCTTCATTCATGGGACATGAACAAACCAACACCAGTTACACAATACACCCACATATATATATATATTTGCAGTTTGACGCAGACCTTACGTCTGCCAAATTCTACTTGCGTTCTTACACAGCCGCCGGGAACAAGGATCGAACTTAGGAACCCATAGGTTATACAAAGCGGTTATGCCTCCAACAACCTGGCATTGCGAATT
>NC_142950.1:37661459-37663959 GCF_046866305.1 Octopus bimaculoides | reverse complement strand
CATGGTCAGATGTGTTTTCACAGAATACTGGAAAAGAATGACACTGCTAGTGTGACAGGGACTTTTGTTTACAACTCACATGGAGACAAGCATACACACACCCATATAATGGGCTTCTCTCAGTTTCCATCAACCAAACCCCCTCACAAGGCTTTGATTTGCCACAGGTCATAGCAGAAGAGACTTCCCCAAGGTACCACATAGTGGGACTGAACCTGAAACAATGAGGTGAGAAACAAGAGCCTCTTGTACATTTAAGTCACACTGGGGTCTATAAACGCTACAATACACAACAGCCTACTTTCATTTTTTATTTTCACTCTCTCACTCTCTCTCTCTCAGTCTAAGTCTCTTTATTGTTCTTTGAAGATGGACAGCCCACAGAAACGTCCCAACTCCCCCCCCCCCGTTACAATTCTACATATCATGGCTCATTGTTAATGAGTCTGTGGTCAAACATTAAAAAAACTTCGATTATTGGTCATAGTATTATCGAGAATTAAACATAAATTGCTTTATCAGCAGCAGCGATAATTGGAAGAAAATAAAAAAAAAACAATGTAAAAGACACCAAAATATATATAAATAAAAAGAGAACAACATACAGGATTAGGTTGAGGAAGGGAGAAGAAGAAATAGACTGTGCTTACCTTCTCATTGTTATATATAACTCAGATCATGTGACCAACATTGACAAACTGCTTGCATGGACTTGTTGACATCCTTGATACAAGAAGGAGGGTTACCGAAACCTGCAAAAAGGAGGAAAAACTCATCTACATATATATATATGTGTGTGTGTGTGTGTGTGTGTGTGTGTGTGTGTGTGTGTACATGTTAATACAAGCGTTTTATATATATATATGTGTGTGTGTGTGTGTGTGTGTGTGTGTGTGTGTGTGTGTGTGTGTGTGTGTGTGTGTGTGTGTGTGTGTGTGTGTGTGTGTGTGTGTGTGTGTGTGTGTGTGTGTGTGTGTGTGTGTGTGTGTGTGTGTGTGTGTGTGTGTGTGTGTGTGTGTGTGTGTGTGTCTATGTGCGTGCAGATATGTGTGTGTGTGTGTGTAACTACAAACACACACACACACATTCCTTAGATATAAACGAAGGTGATGAATGGGTGCAGAAGGCAAAGGTAGATATGATAAGAATGGATGGCAGGCAGAGAATCATGGAAGAAACGAGAAGAGAAAATGAAGAATACAGGTAGAAAGGGGGTGGGGGGAGAATATATTCGATGGTGATGTACCCAGTCAGGTAGAAAAAGAGAATGAGGATGTGGAGGGTAGTGGGGGGAAAGAAACAGGTAATTCAGAAATCCAATAAACATACAATCGGTTTTCCCGTGTGTGTGTGTATATATATACACGCACATACATACATACATACATACATACATATATACACAAACACACATGTTATTGAGCAGTAAGAATGAGTGCTCAACACTGCATTGGTGGATATTCTTTGTTGGTTGCGAAGGCTACCATTGGTTTCATGTAACATTTGGTACTCGTCTCCATTTTGGATGAGAATATATCGTTGTGTGTGTTGGACAATAATTGGTAACTGTGAATACTGGAGAGGACCCCATTCAGCCATGCAAGCATTGTGAAGGTTGGAGAGAAATGAAGGGGATTAGTGAAAGTGAGAGAGGAATGAAGGTTGGAGGCTGCACTGGTTGTGTAATGTTTGTGTATGTGAATGGTGTGGTAAGAGAGAAATTGAGAGATAAAGTAGACATTATTAGGAATCAGACTGTATTGGCAGGGGGATACAAGAAGAAGGAAACAGAGGAAGAGGTAGAACAAGGAAGACACGGATGGAAGTAGTGAAAGCTGAGATGGAGAAGCTTGCAAAGGAAACGACAGAAGAACACAATAAATGGTTAGATGCTGTTTTGGAGAAGACCCAGTCAACCCATGCAAGAATGGCTAAGAAAACTGATGATGATGATATCTCAAAAATATATTTCTATATAAACCATATTAATACAGAAAGTGTAAATAGTGTTTTATGCTTTATCAAACATACACAGGTTTCCACAAATTAAATGCCAAGATTACTTAATTGCTTGTTGAAACATCATTTTATTAATTTACCTGCTCAGTGTATATCTAACACACACACACACACATTTATGACACTAGCTTCAAGAAACCAAGTAATCACCCGATTACCTGCCAAGCAGGTGAACAAACAAAAGGCAGACGAACTTCATTCTCATCAGAAACCAGGACAGACAGATGGCTGTGAACGCAGTCTTTTCCCAGGTGAAGAATGTATCACCAAACATTGGTGATTACGGACTTTAGAATAATGCTTAGTGATCGAACCCGAGACTGAAGACAGCTTTGAAAAGGAAGGAAGATGGGGAAAGTCAAAGGGATACTGAACAGTCAGAAGTTCTTCAGGGAATGGTTATTACTTGAAGAATTTCACAAAACAGAAAGTGGAGATAAGGCCCTGTAGAGAAAAACTGGGAGTTTCTTTCAACAAGACA